>NC_088353.1:10912500-11175000 GCF_036884655.1 Musa acuminata AAA Group | reverse complement strand
AAAGTTTTAGGCTCCAAGTTTGAATCAACTTGAAGCTTATAAATACCCCTCTCATCCCTAGTTAAAAGACACAAGCACAGAGCATTCAAAAGTGAGAAAACGCTGCTGCAATCTCTTTAGAAATTTCCTCCTCCACTCTAAGTTTAGAATTCTATAAGAGGAGTGTGTGTGCTTGTAAGGGTTATCTCCTAAACCCGGTAAAAGGAGAAGAGGGGTGTAAGAAGGAGTTGATCTTCGTCTATTAAAGGAAGATCATTAGTGGATGCCGGTGGTCTCGACGGAAGAGGAATCGACAGAGTGGATGTAGGTCACGACGATCGAACGACTATAAAACTGCCGTGTTCTCTAGTTTGTATTTTATTCTTTCTATTACCTTACTGCAAACCTCCTTAAGTGCTTACTGCCTTCAATTCATTACGTACGCTTTCAAGTTAAGTTTTCGAAATTGGTTTTTCATCGGAAATAATTTTTATCGTATGAAGTTTTTCAACCTGACATAGTTTTTACCGCTGCACTAATTCACCCCCCCCTCTTAGTGCTGACCCCAATCCTAACAATTGGTATCAGAGCCTCATTTTTTAATTTGGTTTAACACTCAAATAGAAATGGCTCTTTTCGGCTTTCAAGAGGGTCACTCTCTCATTCGTCCTCCCTTTTTCAATGGAACAGACTACACTTATTGGAAAACTCGAATGAGAGTTTTCTTGGTTTCATTGAATCTCGATTTATAGCATATAGTTAAATTTAGTTTTCAAATGTCTTCTCTTCTAATGAACCATTAGAATGATTTAGAGAAGAAGATGTTTTCTTTAAATGCAAAGGCTATGAATGCCTTATTTTGCGCCTTAGACAAAAACGAGTTTAATCAGATTTCTACTTGCAAAATGACTTTCGATATTTGGCATATTCTTGAAACCACTCACGAAGGCACAAGTAGAATAAAAGATTCAAAAATTAATTTTTTAATGCATGATTTTGAACTTTTTTGAATGATTTAAAAGATTAAAAGATTTCGAATGCACAAGTAGATTAAAAGATTGTAAACATTTTCGAATGATTCAAAAATTAATTTTTTAATACATGATTAAACCAAGTGAAACTGTTGTTGACATGTACACCCGTTTTACGGATGCCATCAATAGTTTAAAAGCACTTGGTAGAAGTTTTTTGGATTTTGAACTTATAAACAAAATTTTACGTTCTCTACAAACCTAAATAACCTACCACTTGAAGAACTAATTGGGTCTTTGATGACCTATGAAATGACTAATGTGGCACTTGACGAACATGAGAATCACCTTCCAAAGAACAGGAAGGATTTTACATATCAAACAAAAGAAGACCACTCGAGCATAAGCTCAAGTGATGGTGAACTTGAGGTGAACTTGAACTCCTCACTAACAAATTTAACTACTTACTTTGAACACAAGAAGAAGAACACAAATTGGGATGAATCGAGCTCCTCCGAAGATAAAGAGAAAATCAAGAAAGGCGAAGTGGCAAACTATGCCTTAATGGCTTTCGACGTTGAGGTAATCAAAACGCCTTTAGTTTATTTTGAAATTACATACTTCTCATGACTTATTTTTAATTTAGTTTTAATTTAGTTTAAGAAACTAAATATTTTTTAATTGCATGTTTAATGAAAATGCAAAAGTAAAATTGGATCATGCTTACCTTTCCAATAATTTTAAAAATAATCATGAAAAATTCATATTTTATGATAAACAAACAAAATGATTTTGATTGAAAATAAATGTTTGTATCATACTTAATGAGTTTTATGCATGAGATTTTAAAGTTATACATGATGATTTTTGTGATTTATTGGTCTTGATGGTTTTTATGACGAAATTTAATTTTACACATTTTTATTTGGCATAAATGAAATAAATCACATGAATTGAAACAACTAAAAAGAGAAAAGATTTCACCTAGAAAAAATTATTTTTCATACTTTCTCAATTTTTCCAAAAAGGAGATTAATGAATCTATTTATATCACCTTTATGAATCTCTTGGACCATGAAAATGATTTTGATGATTTAAATTTGAATAATTTTTTATTGAAATCATGATATTGATTTCTCATGATTTATAACTTGAAATTGTTTATGAATTAAGTTCTTATTTTTTGAACTCCCATGTTTCTTCTTGTCATTTACTAAAGAAGAAAAATTATCCAAATGAATCTTGAATGTTCTTTCGGTATTCATGAATTGATTATAACTTGAAAGATTTGTTATGAATCAATATTTTTTATTAATCGTTCTCCTACGATTCTACTTGGTATTTTCTTAAGAGGAGATTTTCTAATGAATCATGATTCTTCTTGTGAGTTCTTGGATTTATTACTTGATTTTCTTTTAAAACAAGATCTCTTCTTTGTACTCCTATGATTTTTCTTGATATTTTATTTAAAGAAGAGATTTACTATATGAATCATGTCTTTTGGTATTCAAGTGATTTTATCCTTTATGACATGATTTCTTTATATTTGTGGCCTGCATCGCTTGAAATATTTTAGAATGATGCATGCAATACTATGATTTTTCCCTTAGATAAAAATGCATGCAACACTATGATTTTTTGAAATAATATAAAAATCAATAATTATCATTTTCTGATATAATACTCTAGAATGATAATTTGGAATCATGCATGTAATGATGATTTTATATTTTATATACATGATAATTTGGCATTATGCATGCAATACTTTAACTTGTGATAATGATGCATGCAATGATAAAATATTCATGATAAAATAATTGTTTTAACATTCATGACTTGAATTTTCTTCTATGCTATTTTCCTTTGTCATGATTTGTAAATTATAGTAAGGGGAAATGAATTACACTATTATATTATTATTCCTTTCTTTTTAACAATGACAAAGGGGAGCAAAACTTGCTAGAAAACAAATTTGCTAGTTCGCACAATTCAAGAAAAAAGCAATAATTGCACTTCTCAAAAGAGAAGAAAGAACTTGCTTCTTGAACATCTCAAATTGTTAGCTTCCATGTTATAAAATAATGTAACATTTTGTTAGCTTGCGTTTTTGCAAAGGAAGCAAAAATAATCGCACTTCTCAAAAGAGAAGAAATTGCTAGCTTGAAATCTTAAGAAGATGCAAAAATATGCTATCTTGCGCATCACAAAGAAAAGCAAATATGCCAACTTGTACATCTTTAAATTTGCTAGCTTGTATGTTGTAAAACTTGCATATCTATAACTTGATAGCTTGAATGTTCTAAGCATGATGTAACACTTGCTAAATTTTCTAGCTTCAAATTACATGATGATAAAACTTGATATTATGTTTTTCATGCAATGATTTGAACTTGTATTTCTAAACACATGAGAGTTGGAACTTCTCATTTTTGTTGATGACAAAGGGGGAGAAGTATGTTGATGTCATGCATTATTTTATCATAATATGTTTGCTTGGATTTTTGAATCCAAGAGTTTCTATCAATATGACATATTGATAGGGGGAGTTTGTTTAAACTCTGGGAGTGAAGGTTAACTCTGTCATCAATTGGTTGTCATCATCAAAAAGGGAGAGATTATTGAATCTCGTATTTTGATGATGAAACCAATTGATATGTGTTTATGATTTAATCTATGTTTTGAGTGATGTAGGATGCTTCGATCAGGATTAGACAATTAAAGCAGGAAAAATCATGTTGTGCCGAGGGAAAACATGTTAGAAAATTAGATATCGAACAGGAAGAACGGTCGACGTATCGACAAAAGGCTTCGGGCCGTAGATTCGGGCATCGGGCCAAGAAGATCGGATATTGTGCCAAGGATATCGGAGTCGTGGGGTCAACTAGCCGATTGGGCAATAAGCCTCAAGAGAGGACGATGTGCCGAAGAATCGGACGAAGCGTCAAGGGACCAATGACATGCCGGACAACTTGATTAATGCTTAATATTAATTGTCTAGATCGAAGTATGTTTTTACATATGCAGGATTAATTACGATAGCAAGGCATGTAGCAAAATGAAGTCCTGGAGTCAACATCGAGATCACGTTGGGAGTTCGAGAGTTCGTCGGAAGTCCGGACGTTCGTCAGAAGTTCTATCGGAACCAGCCAAGAAGTCTCGGAGCTTGCCAGAGAAGCTTGTCAGAACTCGCCAAGAAGATCGTCGTGAAGTCCAAGAGCTTCCAGGAGTCCTTCGGAATATTATCGAGAGATCATCGGAAATTCGTCGGAAGAATAGACTTACGGACTTCTTTAGATAAAATTATATCTTAGATTTCGTAGATAGCATATAATTGGATTTGGATTTGGGCCAACCAAATTAGGGGCCAGCTAGGCCCATGTAAGGATTGTTTTGGGCCCAACAAGAGGCTCAAACAGTGCTCCAAGAAGACTCACTGCCATGGCATAATCTTCAAGACTGTGTCAGGCAGTGGTACTACTAGTTTGGGTAGTTGTACCACCCCTAGTAGGGTGCCAAGTGGTGGTACTGTCTAGCACAGCACCCCAAGCAGTGGTACCGCTAGGTTGGGCAGTGGTACCACCCAGCATAGTGTCAGTGTTAGAATGACACTAGGCGGTGGTACCACCCAACGCAGGCGATGGTACCGCCCGTGCCCGGGAAACCCGGGATGGGAAAGTTTTAGGCTCCAAGTTTGAATCAACTTAAAGCCTATAAATACCCCTCTCATCCCTGGTTAAAAGACACAAGCACAGAGCATTCAAAAGTGAGAAAACGCTACTACAATCTCTTTAGAAATTCCCTCCTCCACTTTAAGTTTAGAATTCTATAAAAGGAGTGTGTGTGCTTGTAAGGGTTGTCTCCTAAACCCGATAAAATGAGACAAGGGGTGTAAGAAGGAGTTTGATCTTTGCCTATTAAAGGAAGATCGTTAGTGGATGCCGATGGCCTCAACGGAAGAGAAATCAACGGAGTGGATGTAGGTCACGTCGATCGAACCACTATAAAATTGTTGTGTTCTCTAGTTTGCATTCTATTCTTTCTATTACCTTACTGCAAACCTCCTTAAGTGCTTCCTGCCTTCAATTCATTATGTACGCTTTTAAGTTAAGTTTCCAAAATCAATTTTCATCGGAAACGATTTTTATTGTATGAAGTTTTTCAAACCGACGTAGTTTTTACAACTACACTAATTCACCCCCCTCTTAGTGTTGACTTTGATCCTAACAAAATCATGTACGAAAATTAGGAGCGAAATGTTGGGAAACCTTGGGGGCGATATCACATGTGCAGCGGAAGAACAAGAAAACAAAATTCTCGATTCGCAAAGAGATGTTCGTCGTCGTGCGAAGATTGGTGTGCAAAATTCGCGAAACTGAAAAACTACGTATAGAATAGATTGCATTACCTAGGGAGATCGTATATCCTTGTTTCCTTACATATCCTTAGGAGAGGGTGAAGGAGGTCAAGCGTCCTCCTCTCTAGCGGTAATCCACACAGTAGGGTTGTGATGATGCTCCTCAAAACTCCAAGCTTGCTCTAAGGTGGAGAGGGGGAGGAGAATAAGAGAGGCAAGCAAAGGCTCTAGCTTATGAGGCTCTGAATCCCTCCTATTTATAGAGGTCCCTTATCAAACTCTAACGGATCCTCCCTTAGTGGGTATTGGATCTGCATCTAATAACCCAAGCCTTTTATATTAGTAGATCTTTATCCAATAATCTCTCAAGGGCTCTTATTGGGTCTCATCCATGGGATCAATAATTCAGGGGCTTATTGGATATCCAATAAGACAAGGGCTCCGTCCGATATCTCATATCCGAACCTCTACTTATCGCAATGCCTACCATATGTGTGTGACCCTCTAGGCCCAATATCGAGCTGGCCGTGAGTCATACCTGTCAGAACTCCTTCTAACTCAAAGAATTATTATCTCAGTAATAATTCACTTGACTCATCGACTACGGATGTACTAGGCCACTACGCCGTAGTCCTCAGACGATACAGGGGAATCCAATCCATTGGACTTGTCTGTCCTTAGTTACCATGTACCTATAGTCCCTCATCCATCTAATATCCCAAAGACCATATATCGAGCATGGTGCTGTCAGACCTATACAGTTTCTACTCGAGTCTCACTCTAATGGATTCTCCCGGAGAACTCTTTCTCTCTCAACCTGAATGACCCTAGCTAGGGATTTTTCTAAGCAAGAACACATGGGATATTCCTCTCATGATGCCGAGAGTGGATGATCCTCTATCGATACTCAATAGCCCTCGTAAGGTCGACTACCACTCCCAATGACTAGCTGTACTAGATCTGGGACAGCCAAACCTATAAGTCTGATATCAAAGAGTGGAGCACTCATACAGGACATCCTTGGTGTCTCAAGTCTAAGGACCAGATACACCACAAGAACTACGGAATCATTGTCTGACAATAAGGCTTCATCAACCATCCAGCATTCCGTAAGCGGATCAATCAGTGAACTCATTCTCTAATGAGCACCTGTACTGTATCCCTAGTGTCCCTATACGAGCAACTATGAGACCAACTACATCCATTATATGGACGGGTATACAGCACACCAGTCTGTCCAATTATCACGATGTCCCTCTCGAGTAACCTATGACCGGGATTATTTAGGATATGTGTTTAAAGGTGAATCGATCTCATTATCGTGATCTCATCATGATCCGATTCCCATTGCACAAATCCAAGGACATCACAATATATATATGCATATATGCAATAGTTATAAAGTGATATATGCCAAAATATAATAAGCAAAAAGATTCTATATCAAGTCACACGTGCCATCACTCACATGATTAGCTTGTTGGACACCTATGACTAGCAATCTCCCACTTGACCTAAAGCCAATCACCTATGTGTCTGATCCCCATCAGACCCTTGTGACACTCAAAGACAATCTGAGACAACAGCTTTGTCAGTGGATCTGCAATGTTATCTTCGGATGGAACATTTTCCACTACTACATCTCCTCGGGTTACAATCTCTTTAATAAGCTAGAACTGCCTCAGAACAATTCTGATGAGACTTGGGTTCCCTTATTTGAGTAATCGCCTCTTGTTGTCGCAATATAAGGAGATCAGCTCCTCGCTATCCGGTATGACTCCCAAATCTATGATGAACTTCTTCACCCAGACTCCCTCCTTTGCTGCATCGGATGTAGCAATATACTCCGCCTCTATGGTCGAGTCATTGCTACATCCGATGCAGCAAAGGAGGGACACATACCCTTCAACACACTGCTCCTCCATTCAAGGTGTACACATACCCTGAATTCGACTTGCTATCATCGACATCAGACTGAAAACTTGAGTCTGTGTAGCCTTCAACCTTAAGGCTATTACCTCCATATACTAGTAAAAGATCCTTAGTCCTTCTCAAGTACATAAGGATACACTTTACTGCTTTCCAGTGCTCCAAGCTTGGATCCGCTTGATACCTGCTCGTGACACTCAGAGCATGCGCTATATCAAGTCTAGTACATAGTATGACATATATGATAGACCCTATTACTAAGGCATAAGGTATCATATCCATGTTCGCTCTTTCTTCTGGAGTCTTTAGGGACATACTCATAGATTGCGATATCCCATGTCTCATTGGTATGAGACCTCTCTTGGAATTTTCCATGCCAAACCGTTTGACAATAGTTTCTATGTACCTAGACTGGGACAAGCCAAGCATCCTTTTGGATCTATCTCTATAGATTTGAATCTTCAAGATATAGGATGCTTCCCCTGAGTCCTTCATGGAGAAGTATCTAGATAACCAAGCCTTTACTATGGATAGCATTCCTACGTCATTCCCAATGATCAGGATGTCATCCACATATAACACCAAAAAGATAATAACGCTCCCACTTACCTTCCTGTACACACAAGGCTCATCTTCGTTCTTAACGAAGTCATAAGATCTGATTGCCTCATCAAATATTATGTTCCAACTTCGAGAAACTTGCTTCAGTCCATAAATGGAACTAAGCAACCTACACACCTTATCTAGGCAGTTCTTGGACATGAATCCCTCAGGTTGCATCATATACACCTCCTCCCCGAGGTTCCCATTGAGGAATACGGTTTTCACATCCATTTGCTAGATCTCATTATCATAGTGTGCTGCAATAGCCAATAGAATTCTGATGAAATTTAGCATTGCTACGAGTGAGAAGGTTTCATCGTAGTCAACACCTTGCCTTTGACGATACCCCTTAGCCACTAGCCTTGCTTTATAGGTCTCTACCTTTCCATCTACTCCGATCTTTTTCTTAAAGATCCACTTGCAACCGATGGGTACAATACCGTTGGGCATATCAACTAAGTTTCAAACCTTGTTGGAGTACATAGAATCCTTCTCAGAATTCATGGCTTCGTGCCACTTCCCGGAGTCAATACTCATAATAGCCTCCTCGTAGGTCTGAGGATCAATATCCTCAACATCCTCTCCTCTAATATGTCTCACATATCTCTCACGAGGATGGGATACTCTATCAGACCTACGTAAAGTTGAAACTTATATATTAGGTACCTGAAAGACTCGGGCTGTAGAGTGGTGCTTAAGCTTGGTTCTCCAACCTTGCTCAACTCTATCATGCTCCCACTATCTCCACTAAGAATGTGTTCCTTCTCAAGGAACACTGCTCTCTTAGCTACAAAGACCTTTTGGTCCTCGAGATGATAGAAATAATACCCACAAGTTTCCTTGGGGTATCCCACAAATTTGCATCGCTCTGTCCTCGATTCTAACTTATCGAGGTTGTGTCTTTTAACGTGGGCAGGGCAGCCCCAAATCTTAACAACCTTAAGATCAAGCTTCTTCCCTTTCCATATCTCATATGGTGTAGACACTACCGACTTAGTTGGAACTCTATTCAGAAGGTAAGCTGCGGTCTCTAGGGCATATCCCTAGAATAAGATGGGTAGGTCAGCGAAACTCATCATGGACTGTACCATATCTAATAGCATACGATTCCTCCTTCCAAAGACACCATTGAGCTGAGGTGTATAAGGAGGTGTTCATTGGATTAATATCCCATGGTCCTTGAGGAACTGAGTAAACTCTGTACTTAAGTACTCACCTCCTCAATCTGATCGAAGAGTTTTGATACTCTTTCCAATCTGGTTCTCCACCTCATTCTTATACTCTTTGTATTTCTCAAAAGCCTCGAACTTGTACTTCATTAAGTACACATATCCATACCTTGAGAAATCATCAGTAAAGGTAATGAAGTAGGAGTAACCACCAATGGCATGAGTTGACATGGGTCCACATACATCACTATGTATGAGTTCCAACAGCTCAGTGGCTCTCTCTCCAGTTCCACTAAATGGAGAGTTGGTCAGTTTTCCACGAAGGCAAGGCTCATAAGTTGCATATGACACAGTCGAATGGATCTAGATATTCATCATTTAGCAACTTTTGAATCCTTCCCTCATGGATGTGACCTAGCCTACAATGCCATAGGTATGCACTGTTCACCTCATCTCGTTTCCTCTTAGACACATTTACATTCATGATATATGGAGTAATGTCTAGCATAAACAAACATTTATGTAATATTCCTCTCACCAATCTCCCCTCTGCTTTGCTAGAATTTATAATAAATTGTAGATGTGATAAGCAATACTGGTATCCAATACCAATGCACTATCACAAAAATCTGATAATTGGAGATTGATCATAAATGTACCTGAAGCTTCTTGATAAGACTCTAAATTCTTATCGTCACTCTGATACCAAATGATAAGACCCTAAAGTCTTATCGTCGCTCTGATACCATATGATAAGGCCCTAAGGTCTTATCGTAGAAGAAATAGAAGAAATGGGGAAGAAGGGAAGCAATGTTGTGGTGGGCTACGCCAAGAATCGTTGCTCTGATACCAAATGATAAGACCCTAAAGTCTTATCGTCGCTCTAATACCAAATAATAAGATCCTATGGTTTTATCATTGAAGAAAGGGGTGAAATGAGGATGATAATGATCGCTTCGAGAGGATCGGCCTCCTTGATCGCTTCGAGGGGATCGACCCTCCTTGATCACTTTGAGGGGATCGGCCCTCCTTGATCACTTCGAGGGGATCAACCCTCCTTGATCGCTTCGAGGGGATCGGCCTCCTAGGGTTTGTCAAAAGACAGAATAGTATTTTTCATAGATTATTAAAAAGAAGCAATTACATCCCTATTTATAGAGTTCCACCCAGAGTCCATCAGGACTTGAACTCTAATAATAAATAAATATTAAATAAACCTCTACTTGACTCTAACTGAACCAAACCGACTCAATAAACAACTTGACTAAACAGACTCAATAAACATTATTCAAAAGCTCAGAAAAAGGGTCCTAGCAGTTCCTCCCTCTTCAAATCAGCCTTGTCCTCAAGGCTGAGCAACATCAATCTCGAGGAGCTTGTCTTTTAGCACTTTAGTCATAGGCTATTTGCAACGCATCACAACCCGTTGATCAAGTAAGTATGGTCTCCACTTTTTGATAGTGTAAGAAATAGGTCGATCTTTCAATGTAGTAATCGTTGCAAGAAATTCCTGGCCTTTGCTATCATAAGTTAAAATTCGTCCATCAGCTTCGAATATATCACAGCCTTCAATATGGTGGGCTAATTGGGCTGTAACTTTCTTGTCCATAAAATTATTAGTGCTATCTGTATCAATCAAAATAGTGACAGGTTAATGTTTCAAAGTTCCTCCGATTTTCATAGTTTGTGGGTTAGTGTAGCCAGCCAATGCATGCACTGTATGTGTGATAGCTTCAATATCTTCATCAGTTTTCATACCTTTATGATCAGAGTCCAACTCTTTTACTTCTGGTTCCTCTCTAATTGGCTCAATCATCAGAAGTTGCCCTTGTTTACATCGGTGCTCCATACTCCACTTTTCATCATAGTATAAACCCATTGCTAATCTTTCCTTAAGTTCTTCTTGGGTTAGTCTTCGGGTGTCAAGGCTTTGGTTGGGAATAGATAGGGCTGGTGGCTTATTGATCATCTAGTTATTGTCACTTCTGTTTCCATGATTTTCCCTGTTGATTTTTTTCTCATGTAGATGTGCGAATGAGATCGCAGCTATCATAGTGCAAGGTTGACGAGCCTTAACTTCACACCAGATCTCTGGAATAAGACCTTCAATAAATGTATCCAGAAGTTATCGTTCTGACCAATCTCTAGCTTGATTTGATAATCTTTCAAACCTACTCTGATATTCCAACACTGTAGAAGTCTGACAAATTTTTGAGAGCTGTCCATCCACCTTCATGTATGAGTAGATTGTGTCACAATCTTGGGGCCTTTTTCTTGTATTTTCATATCTGTGCAACGTAGAACTTGAGCCCCCATTTTGTTTAAATTTGTTGAGGCTCTTCAGTAGGCTCCTTTTGAAATCATTAAGTGTTTCTTACAGTCGATTCTCAATTCTGATTTTCAATGCTTCTATTTGTGTTTTCACCGAGTTATCAGTGGCCATTGCGTAAGATTGCAAATATGTAATCTCAACACCTATATTTGGTGTCGGTCAAGGGCATTAATCACTGCCCTATTCGGTGCTGTTGTTGTGACGTAGTCGGTGGCAACACTATGGGAATGAAGGGTTGCTGCGAGGATGCGGGGATGTAGTTGCGGTCGCTGCGTGGGAGGCAGCGATGCTTGTTGCGGTCGCTGCGTAGAGGGATCGCTATTGCTGAGGGCTTGGAGGCAGCGATGGTGGTGTGGCTGGGGCAGCACTGCCAAGGGCTCACCGTTGCGATAGCTGCGACGGCGTGGATGGAAGGAAGCGTTGCTCTATTTCTGTCACACTGCGGAAGGAGGCGCTGGTGAGAGGAAACAATGCTTGTTGCAGTCGCTGCGTGGAGGGATCGCTGCTGTTGAGGGCTGGGAGGCAGAGATGGTGGTGTGGTTGGGGGCAGCGCCGGCAAGGACTCGCCACTACGGTGGCTGCGATGGAGGAAGAGTTGCTGCCTTATGTTTTTGTCACTGTGTGAGATGAGAGCGCCGAGGCTGAAAGGCGACGGTTGTGACTGCTGTGACCCAAGGAATCAATCGCCGAGCAGCCGGGTTGAGGCTACGGTGATGGCAACCAACAACTACAGCAACAGAGGCAGAACAAGAGGGAGGTGGCATTGAAGTGGCCAGGGTTGAGGCTGCAGTGGTGGCAACCAGCAACAGCGGCAAAGATGCAGAGCAAGGGGGCTGCAGCAACGGTGCAGATTGAAGGGGATGAGGTGAAGGCTGCGGTGGCTGGCAGCAACAGTTGTTGATGGCCGGAGCGCAGCGGCGGCGGGGGAGAAGGAGGCAACGAGGGTCATGGCAGGCTGGGCGGCGAGCGGCGTCGTCACTGGCCGGGCAGCAGTGGAGATGGTGGTGGCAACCGACGTTCGCAGCAGCACGGGGATCCGCGACTGCAGCAGCAAGGGTACCCGCGACTGCGACGGTGGTAACTGCCCGGTTTCGATCACCATGGAAGCAGAGCAAGGGGGAGCAGCGGTTGGGAGGCGAGTGACGGTCGTCGCACGGGGGAGTAGCGGCTGGAAGGTGACGGCGACGGCGCTCGAGGGGAAGAAGGGTGCTGGAGGCGGCACGACTGGTGGAGGCGTGGTTGCGATTGACGAGGGGCTGCGGCAACCGGTGGTCGCGACCCAAGGGGGGGCACGGCTAGGGTTGCGGCTGGGAGGCAGGCGGCGGTGATCGATCGACCGAGAAGTAACGACGGCAGTGGAGAAGGAGTTGCCCTACAGCGGCAGTAGAGAAGAGGAGCAGGGCTGCGGCGGAGTGGGACGCTGGCAGCGTTGTCTCCTGGCAGCGGTGGTGGCTCGGGTGGGAGGCGACGGTGGACTCTGGCCGGAAGTGGGGCAGAGTCGGTTGCTGGTCGGAGAGCAGCGATGGGTGGCGGGTGGGCTGGCCGGAAGCAGGGGAAGCAGGGGTGCGTGGCTGCGGTTGCTGCTGCTTCTTCTCTCTTTCTTTCTTTCTTTCTTTCTTTCGTTTCTTTTTTTTATATATAGCTTCGTTGCAGCGAGAACGCCAAGGATCGCTGCTCTGATATAAAATGATAAGACTATAAAGTCTTATCGTCGCTCTGATACCAAATGATAAGACCCTAAAGTCTTAATACCAAATGATAAGACCCTAAAGTCTTATCGTAGAAGAAATGGAAGAAATGGGGAAGAAGGGAAGCAATGCTGCGGTGGGCTGCGCCAAGGATCGTTGCTCTGATACCAAATGATAAGACCCTAAAGTCTTATCGTCGCTCTGATACCAAATGATAAGATCCTATGGTTTTATCGTTGAAGAAAGGGGAGAAATAGGGATGATAATGATCGCTTCGAGGGGATCGGCCTCCTTGATCGCTTCGAGGGGATCAACCCT
The DNA here is from genome assembly GCF_036884655.1 of Musa acuminata AAA Group. Taxonomy (NCBI): domain Eukaryota; kingdom Viridiplantae; phylum Streptophyta; class Magnoliopsida; order Zingiberales; family Musaceae; genus Musa; species Musa acuminata. The sequence goes on along the minus strand of NC_088353.1, from coordinate 11,161,654 downwards.
CCTTGATCGCTTCGAGGGGATCGGCCCTTCTTGATCACTTCAAGAGGATCGACCCTCCTTGATCTCTTTGAGGGGATCGACCCTCCTTGATCACTTCAAGGGGATCGACCTCCTAGGGTTTGTCAAAAGATATAATAGTATTTTTCATAGATTATTAAAAAGAAGCAGTTACATCCCTATTTATAAAGTTCCTATTGGGAAATCCTTGGGGGGCGACATCACATGCGCAGCGGAAGAACAAAAAAACAAAATCCCCGATTCCCAAAGAGATGTTCGTCGTCGTGCGAAGATTGGTACGGAAAAATCCGCAAAACATGAAACTGCGTATAGAGTATATTGTGTTACCTAGGGAGATCGTATATCCCTGTTTCCTTGTAGATCCTTAGGAGAGGGTGAAGGAGGTCAAGCGTCCTCCTCTCTAGCGGTGATCCACACAGCAGGGTTGCGATGATGCTCCTCAAAACTCCAGGCCTACTTAGAGGTGGAGATGGAGAGGAGAATAGGAAAAGGCAAACAAAAGCTCTCTAGCCTATGGGGCTCTAAATCCCTCCTATTTATAGAGGTCCCCTGTCAAACCCTAATGGGGCCTCTCCTAGTGGGTATTGGATCTGCATCCAATAAGACAAGGGCTCCGTCGGATATCTCATATCTGAACCTCTATTTATCGCAATGCCTACCATATGTGTGTGACCCTCTAGGCCCAATATCGTGCTGGCCGTGAGTCATACCTGTCAGAACTCCTTCTAACTCAGTGAATTATTATCTCTGTAATAATTCACTCGACACATCGACTACGGACGTACTAGGCTACTACACCGTAGTCCCCAAACGATACAAGGGAATCCAATCCATTGGACCTGTCTATCCTCAGTTACCGTGTACCTAGAGTCCCTCATCCATCTAATATCCCAGAGACCGTATATCGAGCATGGTGTTGTCAGACCCATACGGTTTCTTCTCGAGTCTCGCTCTAATCGGATTCTCCCGGAGAACAATTTCTCTCTCAACCCGAATGACCCTGGCCAGGGATTTGTCTGAGCAAGAACACATGGGATATTCCTCTCATGACGCCGAGAGTGGATGATCCTCTATCGACACTCAATAGCCCTCGTAAGGTCGACTACCACTCCCAATAACCAGCTGTACTAGATCTGGGACAACCAAACCTATAAGTCTGGTATCAAAGAGTGGAGCACTCATACATGACATCCTTGGTGTCTCAAGTCTAAGGACCAGATACACCACTAGGACTACGGAATCGCTGTCTGATAATAAGGCATCATCAACCATCCAATATTTCGTAAGCGGATCAATCAGTGAACTCATTCTCCAATGAGCACCTGTACTGTATCCCTAGTGTCCCTACACAAGCAACTATTAGACTAGCTGCATCCATCATATGGACGGGTATACAGCACACCAGTCTGTCTGGTTATCACGATATCCCTCTCGAGTAACCTATGACCGGGATTATTTAGGATATGTGTTTAAAGGTGAATCGATCTCACTATCGTGATCTCATCACGATCCGATTCCCATTGCACAAATCCAACGACATCACAATATATGTATGCATTTATGCAATAGTTATAAAGTGATATATGCCAAAATATAATAAGCAAAAAGATTCTATATTAAGTCACACGTGCCATCACTCACGTGATTGGCTTGCTGGGCACCTATGACTAGCAGTTCCACCCAGAGTCCATCAGGACTTGAACTCTAATAATAAATAAATATTAAATAAACCTCTACTTGACTTTAACTGGACCAAACTGACTCAATAAACAACTGGGCTAAATAGACTCAATAAACATTATTCGAAAGCTTAGAAAAAGGGTCCTAACACTTCTCCAAGCTTCTATTTTGCCCTCTCTACAAGGTACTCTTCGTAATTCCTCTTCTAGTGCCCATCTTTGCCATAGTGGAAGCACTGGCCTTTGTCCTTTGCTGGGTCTTTCTTAGCAACCTTTGCTTTACCTGGTCTACCCTTGCTCTTTCCCTTCTTTAGGGACCTTTCTGCTTTCCATTTTTTCTGGTCTCACCAGTATGGAGAACTGGCTTCTCTTTCTTAATAGTACTCTCTACCTCCCTCAACATATTGAGGAGCTCTGGGAGAGTAACCTCAAGCTTGTTCATATTAAAATTCATTATGAACTGTGAAAAGGAATCTAGTAGGGACTGAAGCACAATGTCCACACACAAGTTATCATCTATGATCATTCCTAGACCTATGAGTTTTTCTATCCACTCAATCATCTTTAGGACATGGTTCTAAACCGGTGTCCCCTCAGTCATCCTAGCGCGGAAGAGACTCTTGGATATCTCATATTGCTGAGTCCTTCCCTGTTCCTCAAACAATTTGCGGACATGTAGGAGAATGGATCTAACATCCATCTTTTCATGTTGTCTCTGTAACTCAGGAGTCATAGAGCCCAACATATAACACTAAGCAAGAGTGGAGTCATCAATGTACTTCACAAAGCAAGCGATCTCATCCTCGCTTGCCCCTTCTTCGGGCGTAGGCATTACTGTATCAAGGACGTACACGATTTTCTCCGCCATGAGAACAATTCTCAAGTTACGGAGCCAATCCATATAATATGAATTAGTGAGGCGGTTGACATCAAGTATGCCACGTAAGGGATTTGAAAGCGACATTTTCTAAAAATAAATATGCGGCAGAAATGAATAACATACAAATTTTGCAAAAAATAAACTATCAAGATATGGACTTCTATCTTAATATGCTCCCACTATTTTACTAGCGAGTCACGCGACACCCTCAGCATGTGAAACGGAAGTCTCCGGCAAACTTCTAGTGGAGATCAAGATCCAATCAACATCTTAGTGTAACCTTGAGGGACTCGACCAATCACACTAAGCCTAAAAGGTAGGCAACTCTTGCCGATCACAACTCCTTGTGATTCCCATCCTGTTCAGCCTCCGAATCACCATGGCCTCGAGGGACTCGACCAACCATGATGCTCGGTTAAGTCAACACCTTCGTTACAAGATAAGTCTAATTTGAAGATATACCCTCGAGGGACTCGACTAAGCATACCATGTCCTCAGGTCACTGGTGACATCTCTATGTCGTAAGCAAGATAGTGAATCGCGATATAGGTGAGTCTCGAGGGACTCGACCAACTCAATCTACACCGGGAATCGGTTCCTACTTATAACGATAGAAGGCTATGTGGGTCAATCTAATTGCCTCACGTTTACCGACTTAATATTATCGAGAGAGATGTTTCTATTATTTTGTCTCCTAATATAATATGTCACACATATACATATTTAATATATATCTACATCGCATGCAAATATATATACATATTTAGTATGTGTATAAGCAATCACACCAAATGATCATGGACCACAACCTAATGTGATTAGGCCCGAGCTAGTAGACCTAATCACTCACATCAAGATCTATGTGTGCAATAGTGCATCTCCATGCCTTGTGATCGTCCATCTCGTCCTCGTCGGTTCCGTCAACATCTCGATGCATCTTCATGCATTGCGATCGTCCGTCTCATGGGTCCGGCTATCGCATCCATGCTCCCGCTGCGTCTCCACATGTGATTACAACTTAATCATAGGCACGCAGGCTCGACAATAAACGAGAAATATAATGGAGGCTCACAAACCCCAATAATAATAATTACAAGTATACAGATCACACGGTCCATGATCATCCGTACATACATCATACATTACATGTATAATTAATCATCATCATGTTGGATTACTAGATAATGATAAAAATAATAATCAATTAAACCTTTTAATTAATTAGTATTTTATGAAATCAGGGATATATAGGGAATTTCAGAATTCATAGGGATATTTTCATAATTTAGACAAGAGAGAGAAACTAGAATTTCTCAATTTCGAGGGGCAAAACTATCTTTTTCCAGAAAACCCTAATGCCCTACTCCCCTTTGCTGCTGCTGCCGCCGCCACCCTACTGGCGATTGCTTGTGCGGCGGGGCGGGGGCCTCGCCCCTGTAGGTGGGCGCCACCGTGGGTTGGCGCTCCTGCAGATGGCGCTGCTCCCGCGAGCACTGTGCCCACAGGTGCAGTGCCTTGCCAGGCGGCCAGCCCTGCGGGGGGGTTTGCCCGCAGGAGCAGCGGTCGCAAGCGTCGTTGCCTTGTGGTGCCTTAGCCCGCGAGCACTACGACCGCAGGCGCCTCGCCCCACGGTGCCTCTACTGTTGGGAAATCCTTGGGGGCGACATCACATGCACAGAGGAAGAATAAGAAAACAAAATCCCCGATTCCCAAAGAGATGTTCGTCGTCGTGCGAAGATTGGTACGCAAAAATCCGTGAAACATGAAACAGCATATAGAGTAGATTGTGTTACCTAGGGAGATCGTATATCCCTGTTTCCTTACAGATACTTAGGAGAGGGTGAAGGAGTCAAGCGTCCACCTCTCTAGCGGTGATCCACACAGTAGGGTTGCGCCGACGCTCCTCAAAACTCCAGGCCTGCTCAGAGGTGGAGATGGAGAGGAGAATAGGAAAAGGCAAACAAAAGCTCTCTAGCCTATGGGGCTCTGAATCCCTCCTATTTATAGAGGTCCCCTGTCAAACCCTAATGGGTCCTCCCCTAGTGGGTATTGGATCTGCATCCAATAAGACAAGGGCTTCGTCGGATATCTCATATCCGAACCTCTATTCATCGCAATGCCTACCATATGTGTGTAACCCTCTAGGCCCAATATCGAGCTGGCCGTGAGTCATACCTGTCAGAACTCCTTCTAACTCAGTGAATTATTATCTCTGTAATAATTCACTCGACTCATCGACTACGGATGTACTAGGCCACTACGTCGTAGTCCCCAAACGATACAGGGGAATCCAATCAATTGGACCTATCTGTCCTCAGTTACCGTGTACCTATAGTCCCTCATCTATCTAATATCCCAGAGACCGTATATAGAGCATGGTGTTGTCAGACCCATATGGTTTCTTCTCGAGTCTCACTCTAAACGGATTCTATCGGAGAACTCTTTCCCTCGCAACCCGAATGACCCTGGCCAGGGATTTGTCTGAGCAAGAACACATGGGATATTCCTCTTATGACGCCGAGAGTGGATGATCCTCTATCGACACTCAATAGCCCTCGTAAGGTCGACTACCACTCCAAATGACCAGCTGTACTAGATCTGGGACAGCCAAACCTATAAGTCTGGTATCAAAGAGTGGAGCACTCATACAGGACATCCTTGGTGTCTCAAGTCTAAGGACCAGATACACCACTAGGACTACGGAATCGTTGTCTGATAATAAGGCATCATCAACCATCCAGCATTACGTAAGTGGATCAATCAGTGAACTCATACTCTAATAAGCACCTGTACTGTATCCCTAGTGTCCCTACACAAGCAGCTATGAGACCAGTAGCATCCATCATATGGATGGGTATATAGCACATCAGTCTGTCCGGTTATCACGATATCCCTCTCGAATAACCTATGACCGGGATTATTTAGGATATGTGTTTAAAGGTGAATCGATCTCACTATCTCGATCTCATCACGATCTGATTCTCATTGCACAAATCAAGGACATCACAATATATGTATGCATTTATGCAATAGTTATAAAGTGATATATGCCAAAATATAATAAGAAAAAGATTCTATATTAAGTCACAGGTGCCATCACTCACGTGATTGGCTTACTGGGCACCGATGACTAGCATCTACCCGCGGGTCCATCACCCGCAGGCGTCGCCCTTGCACGCGGGCACAGTGCTCGCACGCAGGTGGCTGCCTTGCCTGTAGCCCTGCTTACCGGTGCCGTGCGGCAACGACCGCGGGTGGGGCACTCGCGGGCTGCCAGCCCCACTGGCTGCAAGCCTACTACAAGCAGGTCGTCGACCGGCTACTGTAGGCGCAGCCCCTGTACTGCCTGCCTTCAGCTGCGCTGCACGCACGTAGATCGAGGGTAGCAACTATTGTTGCCCTTCCTTGTTTTTGCGTAAACGATTTTAACGTCAAAATTCTTCCTAAACATAACACACGCAGTTCAAAACTAATCATTCGCATGAACAATCTGGCTCTGATACCACTGTTAGGAAATCTTGGGGGCAATATCATATGTGCAGCGGAAGAATAAGAAAATAAAATCCCCGATTCCCAAAGAGATGTTCGTCGTCGTGCGAAGATTGGTATGCAAAATCCACGAAACTGAAAAACTGCGTATAGAATAGATTGTGTTACCTAGGGAGATCGTATATCCATGTTTCCTTACAAATCCTTAGGAGAGGGTGAAGGAGGTTAAGCGTCCTCCTCTCTAGTAGTAATCCACACAGTAGGGCTGCGACGACGCTCCTCAAAACTCCAGGCTTGCTATGAGGTGGAGAGGGGGAGGAGAATAAGAGAGGCAAGCAAAGGCTCTAGCCTATGAGGCTCTGAATCCATCCTATTTATAGAGGTCCCCTGTCAAACCCTAATGGATCCTCCCTTAGTGGGTATTGGATCTGCATCCAATAACCCAAGCCTTTTATATTAGTGGATCTCTATCCAATAATCTCTCAAGGACTCTTATTGGATCTCGTCCATGGGATCCAATAATTCAGGGGCTTATTGGATATCCAATAAGACAAGGGCTCTATCGGATATCTCATATCCGAACCTCTACTTATCGCAATGCCTACCATATGTGTGTAACCCTCTAGGCCCAATATCAAGCTGGTCGTGAGTTATACCTATCAGAACTCCTTCTAACTTAGTGAATTATTATCTATGTAATAATTATTGTCCACTCTAGTGGTGATCCACATAGTAGATAAAGTTGTGACGCACCTCCTCTTGTGACATATTCTTTCCTTGCCTTCATGCATTACCATAATGTAGTAGGGGCAGTCCTTCTTACTACCCTCTTGCACTAGAGAGGGGGCAATTGGCTGAGGAAGAAGCAAGGAAAGAAGGATAGAGGGTAGCAACTATTAGGCTCAACCTATAACTAATGTAGCCCAAACTCCTATTTATAGAGGGTTCTTGCTGCTAATCCTAATAGATTCTACCTTGCTAGGTATTAAATCTCTATCCAATTATCCTAGCATATTGAACACTGGATCTTTATCCAATTATCTCTAATTTAACAGAAATTGGATCTCTATCAAATATCCACTTTGAGCTCTTATTGGGTTTCACACAATAGATCTAATAAAACAAGGCTTATTGGATATCATATATTCAATCCTATATTCGTCGTATTATCTATCATATGTGTGTGATCCTCTAGGCCTAATACTAAGCTAGCTATGAGTTGTACCTATCAGAATTCTTTCTGATTTAGTGAATTATCATCCCATAATAATTTACTCAACTCATTGATTATAGACGTACTAGGCTACTATGTCATAATCCCTAAATGGTACATGATGATCTAATCTATTGGACCTATCTACTCTTAGTTACCATGTATCTATAATCCTTTATTTATCTAATATCCTAAAGATCATATATTGGGCATGATGCTATCAAGCCCATATGAAATCTACTGGAGTCTTGCTCTAATCGAAATTTTTCGGAGAACTCCTCTCTCAATCTGAATGACCATAGCTAGGGATTTTTTTGAGTGAGAATATATGAGATATTTCTCTCATAACACAGAGAGCAAATGATTCTCTATTGATGCTCAATTACTCTTGTAAGATTAGCTACTGCTCCTAATTATCGACTATGCTATATCTGGAACTTCCAAACCTATAAGTCTTGTATTAAAGAGTGAAGTACTCGTACAAGACATACTTACTGTCTCAAGTCTAAGGACCAAACATATAACTGGGACTATGGAACTACTATTTGATAATGAGGTATCATTAACCATCCAATATTTCGTGAGCAAATTATTTAGTAAACTCATTCTCCAATAAACACATGTACTATATCTCTAGTGTCTCTACACAAGTAGCTATGAGACCAATTATCTCCATTATATGGATGACTATATAGTATACCGATCTCTCTAATTATCTCAATGTCCCTCTCGAGTAACCTATGATCGAAAATATTTAGGGTATGTGTTTACTATTGAATCTCATATTTTGATGACGAAATAAATTGATAAGTATTTATGATTTAATCTGCATTTTGAGTGACACAGGAAGCTTCGATCAGGATGAGACAATTAAAGTAGGAAGAATTATATTGGGCCGGTGGAACATGTTAGAAGATTGGACGTCAAGCCGAAGGATTGGTCAACGTATCGACAGAAGGCTTTAGGCCATAGTTTCGGGCATCGGGCCTAGAAGAGCGAATATTGCATCAAGGATATCAGAGTTGCAGAGTCAACTAGCCAATTGGGCAATAGGCCACAAGAGAGGACGATGCGTCGAAGAATCAGATAAAGCATCGATGGACCAATGACATGGTGGACAACATAATTCAAGCTTAGTAATAATTATTTAGATCGAAGTGTGTTTTATGTGTATAGGATTAACTACGATAGCAAGGCATAAAGTAAAATAAAGTCCTAGAGTCAAGAACATGATTTCGTTGGGAGTTCGAGAGTTCGTCGAAAGTCCGGACATTAGTCAGAAGTTCTGTCGAAATTAACTAAAAAGTCCTAGAGCTTGTCAGAGAAGCTCGTCAAAACTCACCAAGAAGATTGTCGTGAAGTCCAGGGGTTTGCCAGGATCCATTGGAACATTGCCGAGAGATCATCAAAAGCTCGTCGGAAGTTCGCCGGAAGAAACCAAGACCTAGGGACTTATTTGTCTTGGATTTCGTAGTTAGCATATAATTAGGATTGAAATTGGGCCAACCCAATTATGGGCCAATTGAGCCTATGTAAGGACTGTGTTGGGCTCAATGAAAGGCCCAATAGTGACCCAAGAAGTGACACCATCGTGGCACAGTCTCCGAGACTGTGTCAGACGGTAGTACCGCCCTTGGCAAGGTGCCAGACGATGGTACCACTCAGTGGCAGGGTGCTAGGCGGTGCTACCGCCTAGTATAGTGTTAGTGTCAGATTGACACTAGCGGTGGTACCGCTCAACACATGCGGTGGTATCGCCCGCACCTAGAAAACCCGGGATAAGATGTTTTTAGGCTCTAAGTTTAAATCAACTTGAGGCCTATAAATACCCCTCTCATCCCTGGTTAACCTACACAAGCACAGAGAGTTTAAAAGTAAGAAAATGTTGTTGCAATCATTAGAGAAATCCCCTCCTCTAAATTCTAAGTTTAGAATTATGTTTAGAGAGGAGTGAGTGCTTGTAAAGGTTGTCTCCTAAATCTGTGAAAAGGAAAAGAGGGGTGTAAGAAAGAGGTTGATCTTCACCTATTAAAGGAAGATCGATAGTGGATGTCATGGCCTCGACGGAAGAGTAATCGGCAGAGTGGATGTAGGTCACGATGATCGAACCACTATAAAACTCGATTTGCATTTTTATTTGTGCAATTTACCTTACTACAAACCTTTTTAATTGCTTACTACTTTTAATACATTTATGAACATGTTTCAAGTTAAGATCTTTACGAAATAATTTTCGTCGGAATCGATTTAATCGAAATGAAAGGAATTAAAGACGTAATTTTACTACTGCACTAATTCACCCCCCCCCCTCTTAGTGTCAACTCATTCCTAATAGTTATTATCAGAGCCTCGTTTTTCTCATTTGGTTTAACTCCCAAAGAGAAATGACTCTTTTCGGCTTGCAAGATGGTCACTCTCTCATTCGTCCTCCCTTATTCAATGAGAGTTTTCATGCTTTCATTGGATTTGAATTTATGGCTTATAGTCGAATTTGGTTTTTGAATGTTTTCGCTTCTAATGAACCATTGGAATGATTTGGAGAAGAAGGTTTTTTCCTTAAATGCTAGAGCTATGAACGCTCTATTTTGTGCTTTGGATAAAACTGAGTTTAATTAAATTTCTGTGTGAAACGGCTTTTGACATATGACACACTCTCGAAATTATACACGAAGGCACTAATAAAGTAAAAGAGTCTAGAATAAATCTTTTGATGCATAATTTTGAACTTTTTCATATGAAACCAAGCGAAACCATTGGAGACATATACACTCATTTTACGGATATCGTCAATGGTTTAAAAGCTCTTAGTAATTTTTTTTAAAATTTTGAACTTGTTAGTAAAGTTTTATGATCATTTTCTAAAAATTGGAATTCAAAAGTAATGCCTATTCAAGAATCAAAAATTTTGAATACTTTTTTGATCGAAGAACTAATTGGATCTTTAATGACCTATGAAATGACTAATGTGGCACTTGACAAATATGAGAACCACCTTCCAAAGAACAAGAAGGATTTTAGACTTAAAACAATTGAAGACCACTCGAGCATAAGCTCAAGTGACAGTGAACTTGAACTCCTCACTAAGAAATTTAAAAAGTTCATGAAACAAAAATTAAAGAACAAAAAGAATACAATTACTTACTATAAACGTAAGAAGAAGGAAGCACTTTGGGATGGATCGAGCTCCTTCGAAGACGAGGAGAAAATCAACAAAGGCAAGGAGGCAAACTACACCTTAACGGTTTTCGATGATGAGGTAATCAAAACTCCTTTAATTTATTTCAAAATTATATAATATTTTTTCATGAGTTATTTTTTTAATTTAGTTTAAATATTTTTATTAAAAATTACATGTTTAATGATGTAATGAAAAATGTTAAAAGTTTTAGGATCATGCTTTTTTTTTTAGCTAATTTTGAAAATAATAATAATAATTGCATATTTTATGCTAAAGGAATAAAATGTTAGATTTAAATCTAATGATGATCCTATGTGTGTTTTTCAAGAAGAAATAATGTGTATCTTGATGATTTCCGATTTTGATTGAAACCATGCTTGATGTCTTAATGGAAAATGTTTTATGTTTGATTAAATCAATTTTGATGATACATAATGATGTAATTATATAATGAAAATATTAGATGTTTTGAAACCATGTTTTGATATCGTGCATAATGATTATGCTTAATAAATTTCAAAATTATGCATGATAATTCTTGAGATTTATGGATTATCGATCTTTGTCGTAATGAAAGTTCTTTTTCGATTTTAAATGTTGATACATATTTTTATTTGGCATAAATGAAAAAGGGGCATGCTTATATGAAATCAATCATACGAATTAAAATACTAAAAAGAGGAAAGCTTTCTCCTTGAAAATTTTCTTTTTCTCTACTCTATCGATTTTCAAAAAGGAGAGATTAACGAATCTATCTATATTTTTTTATGAATCTCTTGAAAATGATTTTGATGTGATGATTTGAATTTGAATAAGCTTTATCTTGATTTTTCGAGATTTATAACATGAAATCTTTTATGAATCAAGATCTCTTATTTGATCTCCTATGTTTCTCTTTGCCATTTACTAAAGGGGAAAATAATTCAATTTATGTTCTTGATTTCTCGATATTTGATACTTGAAATCTTTCTATGAATTAAGATCATTTTCTCCTTGTTTCTTTTTGCTATCTACTATCTAAATGAATCATGATTTTTTAGAATTATAATTTTTATGATTCATAATGAATTGAGAGATTTTATATGCATGAATTGAGATCTTGTTCTCCTATAAGATTAAATGAATTTTATTTATATCATGATCTCCTAAGAATTATTTTTGTTAATTATTTAAGAGGAGATTTATTAAAATGAATCATGGTTTCTCTTGATTTCTTGAATTTTAGACTTGCTCTTTCATTTTTTATGATTGAAATATTGATGTAATTATGAATGATGATTTGATATTATGCATGTAATACTTTAACTTATGATAATGATGCATGCAATGATGAAAAAATTACTTTGACATTCATGACTTGATTTTTCATCTTTGTTATTTATCTTTTGTCATGATTTGGAAATTAATGTAAAGGGAAAAGAATTACAACATTGTATTCTTCCCTTCTATTGGACAATGACAAAGGAGGAGTAAAACTTGCTAGAAAGCAAAATTGATAGCTTGCACTTCTCAAAAGATAAGAAAGAACTTGCAATCTTGAAAATAAATTGCTAGCTTGCAATCTCAAGAGAAGCAGAAGTGCTATCTTGCCAATCTCAAGAAGCAAAACCTGCAACTTAGCACATTGCAAAAGGAAGCAAGAATTGCTAGCTTGCACACTTCAACAAGAATGCTATCTTGCATTTGTTTTTGAAAACTTGCTAGCTTGTATGCTTTGAAATTATGTAAAATCTGTTAGCTTGCATGTTCTAATATGATATAACACTTGTTAAATTTGCTAGCTTATAAATTACATTATTGATAAAACTTGATATTATGTTTATTAATGTAATGATTTGAACTTGAATATCTCAAACACTTGATAATTAAACTTCTCCTTTTTATTGATGACAAAGGGGGAGAAGTATGTTGATATTATGCATGATTTTATCATGACATGTTTGCTTAGATTTTTGAATCCAAGAGTTCTATCAATATGCCATATTGATAGGGGGAGTTTCTTTAAACTACGGGAGTTAAGGTTAATTCCGTCATCAATTGGTTGTCATCATAAAAAAGGGGGAGATTGTTGAATCTCATATTTTGATGATGAAACCAATTGATAAGTGTTTATGATTTAATTTATGTTTTAATTGACATAGGAAGCTTCGATCAGGATGAGACAATTAAAGCAGAAAGAATCATGTAGAGCCGGTGGAACATGTCAGAAGATTGGACGTCAAGCCGAAGGATCGGTCGACGTATCGACAGAAGACTTCGAGCCATGGTTTCGGGTATCGGACCAAGAAGAGTGGATATTGTATCAAGGATATCGAAGTTGCAAAGTCAACTAGTCGATTGGGTAATAGGCCGCAAGAGAGGACGATGCGTCGAAAAATCGGACGAAGCGTCGATGGACCAATTGTTGGGAAATCATAGGGGGGGCGACATCATATGCGCAGCGGAAGAACAAGAAAACAAAAATCCCCGATTCCCAAAAAGATGTTCATCGTCGTGCGAAGATTGGTGCGCAAAATCCGCAAAAACACAAAACTGCGTATAGAGATTGTGTTACCTAGGGAGATCGTATATCCCTGTTTCCTTGCAGATCCTTAGGAGAGGGTGAAGGAGGTCAAGCGTCCTCCTCTCTAGCGGTGATCCACACAGCAGGGTTGCGACGACGCTCCTCAAAACTCCAGGCCTACTCTGAGGTGGAGAGGGAGAGGAGAATAGGAAGGGCAAGCAAAGACTCTAGCCTATGAGGCTGTGAATCCCTCCTATTTATAGAGATCCCGTGTCAAAACCCTAATGGGTCCTTTCCCTAGTGGGTATTGGATCTGCATCCAATAAGACAAGGGCTCCGTCGGATATCTCATATCCGAACCTCTACTCATCGCAATGCCTACCATATGTGTGTGACCCTCTAGGCCCAATATCGAGCTGGCCGTGAGTCATACCTGTCAGAACTCCTTCTAACTCAGTGAATTATTATCTCTGTAATAATTCACTCGACTCATCGACTACGGAAGTACTAGGCCACTACGCCGTAGTCCCTAGACGATACAGGGGAATCCAATCCATTGGACCTGTCTGTCCTCAGTTACCATGTACCTATAGTCCCTCATCCATCTAATATCCCAGAGACCGTATATCGAGCATGGTGTTGTCAGACCCATACGGTTTCTACTCGAGTCTCGCTCTAATCGGATTCTCCCGGAGAACTCTTTCTCTCTCAACCCGAATGACCCTGGCCAGGGATTTGTCTGAGCAAGAACACATGGGATATTCCTCTCATGATACCGAGAGTGGATGATCCTCTATCGACACTCAATAGCCCTCGTAAGGTCGACTACCACTCCCAATGACCAGCTGTACTAGATCTGGGAACAGCCAAACCTATAAGTCTGGTATCAAAGAGTGGAGCACTCATACAGGACATCCTTGGTATCTCAAGTCTAAGAACCAGATACACCACTAGGACTACGGAATCGTTGTCTGACAATAAGGCATCATCAACCATCCAGCATTCCGTAAGCGGATCAATCAGTGAACTCATTCTCCAATGAGCACCTGTACTGTATCCCTAGTGTCCCTACACGAGCAACTATGAGACCAGCTGCATCCATCATATGGACGGGTATACAGCACACCAGTCTATCCGGTTATCACGATGTCCCTCTCGAGTAACCTATGACCGGGATTATTTAGGATATGTGTTTAAAGGTGAATCGGTCTCATTATCGTGATCTCATCACGATCCGATTCCCATTGCACAAATCCAAGGACATCACAATATATATGCATTTATGCAATAGTTATAAAGTGATATACGCCAAAATATAATAAGCAAAAAGATTCTGTATCAAGTCACACGTGCCATCACTCACGTGATTGGCTTGCTGGGCACTTATGACTAGCAATCTCCCACTTGACCTAAAGCCAATCACCTATGTGTCTGATCCCCATCAGACCCCTGTGACGCTCAAAGACAATCTGAGACAACGGCTTTGTCAGTGGATCTGCAATGTTATCTTCGGATGGAACTCTTTCCACTACTACATCTCCTCGGGTTACAATCTCTCTTATAAGCTGGAACCTCCTCAGAACACTTCTGATGAGACCCGGGTTCCCTTATTTGAGTAATCGCCCCATAGTTGTCGCAATATAAGGAAGTCGACTTGTCGCTATCTGTATCGACTCCCAAATCTGTGATGAACTTCTTCACCCAAACTCCATCCTTTGCTGCATCTAATGCAGCAATGTACTCCGCCTCTGTGGTCGAGTCAGCAGTGGTATCTTGCTGGAACTCTTCCAGCACACTGCTCCTCCATTCAAGGTGTACACATACCTTGAATTCAACTTGCTATCATCGACATCAGACTGAAAACTTGAGTCAGTGAAGCCTTCAACCTTAAGGCTATTACCTCCATATATTAGTAAAAGATCCTTAGTCCTTCTCAAGTATTTAAGGATACACTTTACTGCTTTCCAATGCTCCAAGCCTGGATCCGCCTGATACCTGCTCGTGACACTCAGAGCATGCGCTATATCAGGCCTAGTACATAGCATGGCATACATGATAGACCCTATTGCTGAGGCATAAGGTATCATATCCATGTTCGCCCTTTCTTCTGGAGTCTTTGGGGACATACTCGTAGAAAGCGATATCCCATGTCTCATCGGTATGAGACCTCTCTTGGAATTTTCCATGCCAAACCTTTTGACAATAGTTTCTATGTACCCTGGACTGGGACAAGCCAAGCATCCTTTTGGATCTATCTCTATAGATTCTAATCCCCAAGATATAGGATGCTTCCCCTAAGTCCTTTATGGAGAAGTGTCTAGATAACCAAGTCTTTACAGTGGATAGCATTCCTACATCATTCCCAATGATGAGGATGTCATCCATATATAACACCAAAAAGGTGATAGCGCTCCCACTTACCTTTCTGTATACACAAGGCTCATCTTCGTTCTTAACGAAGTCATAAGATCTGATTGCCTCATCAAATCTTATGTTCCAACTTCGGGAAGCTTGCTTTAGTCCATAAATGGATCTAAGCAACCTACACACCTTATCTGGGCAGTTCTTGGACACGAATCCCTCAGGTTGCATCATATACACCTCCTCCTCGAGGTTCCCGTTGAGGAATGCGGTTTTCACATCCATCTGCCAGATCTCATAATCATAGTGTGCTGCAATAGCCAATAGAATTCTGATGGATTTTAGCATTGCTACGGGTGAGAAAGTTTCGTCGTAGTCAACACCTTGCCTTTGACGATACCCCTTAGCCACTAGCCTTGCTTTATAGGTCTCTACCTTTCCATCTACTCCGATCTTTTTCTTAAAGATCCACTTGCAACCGATGGGTACAATACCTTCGGGTGCATCAACTAGGTTCCAAACCTTATTGGAGTACATAGAATCCATCTCAGAATTCATGGCTTCTTTCCACTTCCCGGAGTCTATACTCATAATAGCCTCCTCGTAGATCTGAGGATCAATATCCTCTACATCCTCTGCTCTAATATGTCCCACATATCTCTCAGGAGGATGGGATACTCTATCAGACCTGCGTAAAGTTGAAACTTGTGTATTAGATACCTGAACAGACTCGGGCTGTAGAGTGGTGCTTGAGCTTGGTTCTCCAACCTCGCTCAATTCTATCATTCTCCCACTGTCTCCGTCAAGAATGTGTTCCTTCTCAAGGAACACTGCTCTCTTAGCTACAAAGACCTTTTGGTCCTCGAGATGATAGAAGTAATACCCACAAGTTTCCTTGGGGTATCCCACAAATTTACATCGCCCTGTCCTTGATTCTAACTTATCGGGGTTGTGTCTTTTAACATGGGCAGAGCAGCTCCAAATCTTAACAACCTTAAGATCAGGCTTCTTCCCTTTCCATATCTCATATGGTGTAGACACCACCGACTTAGTTGGAACTCTGTTCAGAAGGTAAGCTGCGGTCTCTAGAGCATATGCCTAGAATAAGATGGGTAGGTCAGCGAAACTAATCATGGACCGTACCATATCTAATAATGTACGATTTCTCCTTTCAGAGACACCATTGAGCTGAGGTGTATAAGGAGGTGTCCATTGGGATAATATCCCATGGTCCTTGAGGAAGTGAGTAAACTCTGTACTTAAGTACTCACCTCCTCGATCTGATCGAAGAGTTTTGATACTCTTTCCAGTCTGGTTCTCCACCTCATTCTTATACTCTCTGAATTTCTCAAAGGCCTCGGACTTGTACTTCATTAAGTACACATATCCATACCTTGAGAAATCATCAGTAAATGTAATGAAGTAGGAGTAACCTCCAATGGCATGAGTTGACATGGGTCCACATACATCACTATGTATGAGTTCCAACAACTCAGTGGCTCTCTCTCCAGTTCCACTAAATGGAGAGTTGGTCAGTTTTCCACGAATGCAAGGCTCACAAGTTGCATATGACACATAGTCGAATGGATCTAGATATCCATTATTTAGCAACTTTTGAATCCTTCTTTCATGGATGTGACCTAGCCTACAATGCCACAGGTATGCACTGTTCAACTCATCTCGTTTCCTTTTGGACACATTTATATTCATGATATGTGGAGTGGTGTCTAACATAAATAAACCATTATGCAATGTTCCTTTCGTGATGATCTTATCATCTAATAATATCGAACAACCATTGTTCTCAAAAACAAATTTATATCCACTAACTGTTAAACATGAAATGGAGATAATGTTTTTGATAATAGAAGGAACAAAATAACACGCATCTAATGCAATAAAAGCTCCACTAGGCAGATGTAGGGCGACCTCGCCAACAGCTAATACAGCAACTTTTGCTCCATTACCCATCTTGAGGTCCATCTCGCCTCTCTCTAGTCTCCTAGGCCTTGCCAGAACCTGCAACGAATTGCATATATGATAAGCACTACCGGTATCTAATACCCATGTGTTATCATAAGAGTCTGACAAATGGAGACTGATCATGAATGTACCTGAAGCTTCATCAAGCTTTTGTTTCGCCCTTTCTGCAAGGTACTCTTTGCAGTTTCTCTTCCAGTGCCCATCTTTACCACAGTGGAAGCACTGGCCTTTGTCCTTTGTTGGGTCTTTCTTAGCAACCTTTGCTTTACCTTGTTTGCCCTTGCCCTTTCCCTTCTTAAGGGACCTTTCTGCTTTCCTTTTCTTTCTGGTCTCACCAGTGTAGAGAACTGGCTTCTCTTTCTTAATAGTACTCTCTGCCTCCCTCAACATATTGAGGAGCTCTGGGAGAGTCACCTCAAGCTTGTTCATATTAAAATTCATTATGAACTGTGAAAAAGAATCTAGTAGGGACTGAAGCACAATGTCCACACACAAGTTATCCTCTAGGACCATTCCTAGACCTGTGAGTTTCTCTATCCACTCAATCATCTTTAGGACATGGTTCTGAACCGGTGTCCCCTCAGTCATCCTAGCGCGGAAAAGGCTCTTGGATATCTCATATCGTTGAGTCCTTCCCTGTTCCTCAAACAATTTACGGACATGTAGGAGAATGGATCTGGCATCCATCTTTTCATGTTGTCTCTGTAACTCTGGAGTCATAGAGCCCAACATATAGCACTGAGCAAGAGTGGAGTCATCAATGTACTTCACGTAGCGAGCGATCTCATCCTCGCTTGCCCCTTCTTCGGGCGTAGGCATCACTGTATCAAGGACGTACACGATTTTCTCCGCTGTGAGAACAATTCTCAAGTTACGGAGCCAATCCGTATAATTTGGACCAGTGAGGCGGTTGACATCAAGTATGCCACGTAAGGGATTTGAAAGCGACATTTTCTGAAAATAAAGATGTAGCAAAAATGAATAACATGCAGATTTTGCAAGAAATAAACTATCAAGATATGGACTTCTATCTTAATATGCTCCCACTATTTTACTAACGAGTCACGCGACACCCTCAGCACGTGAAACGGAAGTCTCCGGCAGACTTCTAGTGGGGATCAGGATCCAATCAGCGTCTTAGTGTAACCTCGAGGGACTCGACCAATCACACTAAGCCTAAAAGGTAGACAACTCTTGCCGATCACAACTCCTTGTGATTCCCGTCCTGTTCGGCCTCCGAATCACCATGGCCTCGAGGGACTCGACCAACCATGATGCTCGGTTAAGTCAACACCTTCGTTACAAGATGAGTCTGATTTGATGATATACCCTCGAGGGACTCGACCAAGCATATCATGCCCTCAGGTCACCGGTGACATCTCTATGTCGTAAGCAAGATAGCGAATCGCGATATAGGTGAGTCTCGAGGGACTCGACCAACTCAACCTACACCGGGATTCGGTTCCTACTCATAACGATGGAAGGCCACGTGGGTCAATCTTATTGCCTCACGTTTACCGACTTAATATTATCGAGAGATGTTTCTATGATTTGGTCTCCTAATATGACATGTCACACATATGCATATTTAATATATATCTACATCGCATGCAAATATATATACATATCTAGTATGTGTATAAGCAATCACACCAGATGATCATGGACCACAACCTAATATGATTAGGCCCGAGCCAGTAGGCCTAATCACTCACATCAAGATCTATGTGTGTAACGGTGCATCTCCATGCCTTGTGATCGTCCATCTCGTCCTCGTCGGTTCCGTCAACATCTTGATGCATCTCCATGCATCACGATCGTCCGTCTCGTGGGTCCCGCTATGGCATCCACGCTCCCGCTGCGCCTCCTCATGTGATTACAACTTAATCATAGGCACGCAGGCCCGACAATAAACGAGAAATATAATGGAGGTTCGCAGACCTCAATAATAATAATCACAAGTACACACATCACACGGTCCATGATCATCCGTCCACTCATCATACATCACATGTATAAATAATCATCATCATGTAGGACTACTAGATAATAATAAAAATAATAATCAACTAAACCTTTTAATTAATTAATATTTTCTGAAATCAGGGATATATAGGGAATTTCTCAATTCCTAAGGGTATTTTCATAATTTGGACAAAAGACAGAAACTGGAATTTCTCAAATTCCGAGGGGCAAAACTGTCTTTTCCCCAGAAAACCCTAATTTCCTACTGCCCTTTGCTGCTGCCGTTGCCGCCGCCACCCTGCTGGCGGCGGCCTGTGCGGCGAGGGGCGGGGCGCTGCCCTCGCCTGCGGGTGGCACGCCCGCTGGCAGCGCTGCCGCTGCAGGTGGGCGCCCCCGCGGGCGTCGCCGCCTCCGGGGCAGTTCTGCCGGCGAGGCAGCGCCCGCAGGCGGTGCTGCCTCGCTGGCGGCCGCCCCTGCGGGGTTTTTGCCCGTGGGAGCAGCGGCCACAGGCGCCGCTGCCCTGCGGTGCCTCAGCCCGCGCTGCTGCCCCGCGGCGCCTCTACCCGCGGGCTCAGCGGCCGCAGGCGCCTCTACCCGCGGGCTGCCAGCCCCGCCGGCAGCAAGCCTGCTGCAAGCAGGCCGCCGGCCGGCTGCTGCAGACACAGCGCTTGCGCATGCGCCGGCGCTGTGCTGCCTGGCTGCGACTGCGGCTGCCGCTGCAGGTGGCTGCAGGCATGCAGATCGAGGGCAGCAACTGTTGCTGCCCTTCCTCGCTTTTGCGTCAACGATTTTGACGTCAAAATTCTTCCTAAACACAACACACGCAGTTCAAAACCAATCATTCGCACGAACAACCTGGCTCTGATACCACTGTTGGGAAATCATAGGGGGGGCGACATCATATGCGCAGCGGAAGAACAAGAAAACAAAAATCCCCGATTCCCAAAAAGATGTTCATCGTCGTGCGAAGATTGGTGCGCAAAATCCGCAAAAACACAAAACTGCGTATAGAGATTGTGTTACCTAGGGAGATCGTATATCCCTGTTTCCTTGCAGATCCTTAGGAGAGGGTGAAGGAGGTCAAGCGTCCTCCTCTCTAGCGGTGATCCACACAGCAGGGTTGCGACGACGCTCCTCAAAACTCCAGGCCTACTCTGAGGTGGAGAGGGAGAGGAGAATAGGAAGGGCAAGCAAAGACTCTAGCCTATGAGGCTGTGAATCCCTCCTATTTATAGAGATCCCGTGTCAAAACCCTAATGGGTCCTTTCCCTAGTGGGTATTGGATCTGCATCCAATAAGACAAGGGCTCCGTCGGATATCTCATATCCGAACCTCTACTCATCGCAATGCCTACCATATGTGTGTGACCCTCTAGGCCCAATATCGAGCTGGCCGTGAGTCATACCTGTCAGAACTCCTTCTAACTCAGTGAATTATTATCTCTGTAATAATTCACTCGACTCATCGACTACGGAAGTACTAGGCCACTACGCCGTAGTCCCCAGACGATACAGGGGAATCCAATCCATTGGACCTGTCTGTCCTCAGTTACCATGTACCTATAGTCCCTCATCCATCTAATATCCCAGAGACCGTATATCGAGCATGGTGCTGTCAGACCCATACGGTTTCTACTCGAGTCTCGCTCTAATCGGATTCTCCCGGAGAACTCTTTCTCTCTCAACCCGAATGACCCTAGCCAGGGATTTGTCTGAGCAAGAACACATGGGATATTCCTCTCATGATACCGAGAGTGGATGATCCTCTATCGACACTCAATAGCCCTCGTAAGGTCGACTACCACTCCCAATGACCAGTTGTACTAGATCTGGGAACAGCCAAACCTATAAGTCTGGTATCAAAGAGTGGAGCACTCATACAGGACATCCTTGGTGTCTCAAGTCTAAGAACCAGATACACCACTAGGACTACGGAATCGTTGTCTGACAATAAGGCATCATCAACCATCCAGCATTCCGTAAGCGGATCAATCAGTGAACTCATTCTCCAATGAGCACCTGTACTGTATCCCTAGTGTCCCTACACGAGCAACTATGAGACCAGCTGCATCCATCATATGGACGGGTATACAGCACACCAGTCTATCCGGTTATCACGATGTCCCTCTCGAGTAACCTATGACCGGGATTATTTAGGATATGTGTTTAAAGGTGAATCGGTCTCATTATCGTGATCTCATTACGATCCGATTCCCATTGCACAAATCCAAGGACATCACAATATATATGCATTTATGCAATAGTTATAAAGTGATATACGCCAAAATATAATAAGCAAAAAGATTCTGTATCAAGTCACACGTGCCATCACTCACGTGATTGGCTTGCTGGGCACTTATGACTAGCACCAATAACATATCGAACAACATAATTCAAGCTTAGTAATAATTATCTAAATCAAAGTATGTTTTATGTGTGCAGAATTAACTATGATATCAAGGCATAAAGCAAAATGAAGTCCCGGAGTCGAGAACATGATTTCGTTGGGAGTTCGAGAGTTCATTGGAAGTCCGGACGTTAGTCGGAAGTTCTATCGGAATTGACCGAGAAGTCCCAGAGCTTGCTAGAGAAGCTTATCAGAACTCACCAAGAAGATCATCTTGAAGTCCAAGAGCTTGCCAGGAGTCCGTTAGAACATTGCCGAGAAATCATCGGAAGTTTACCGGAAGATCGTCGAAAGCTCGCCTGAAGAAACCAAGACCAAAGGACTTGTTTGTCTTAGATTTCATAGTTAACACATAATTAGGATTAGAATTGGGCTAACTAAATTATGGGTCAGTTGGGCCCATGTAAGAACTATGTTGGGCCCAATGAAAGGCCCAAATAGTGACCTAAGAAGTGACACCATCGTGGCACCGTCTCTGAGACTATGTCAAGCGGTGGTACCGCTAGTTTGGGCAATGGTACCGCCCAGTGGTAGGGTGCCAAGCAGTGGTACTACTAGACTAGGTGGTGGTACCACCCAATGCAGTGTTAGTGTCAGACTAACACTAGCAGTGGTACTGCCCAACACAGGCGATGGTATCGCCCGTGCCTAGGAAACCCGGGATGAGATGTTTTTAGGCTCCAAGTTTGAATCAACTTGAGGCTCATAAATACCCCTCTCATCTCTGGTTAACCTACACAAGCATAGAGAGCACTATTGCAATTATTAGAGAAATCCCCTCCTCTAAATTCTAAGTTTAGAATTTTATTTAGAGATGAGTGAGTGCTTGTAAAGATTGTCTCCTAAACCTATGAAAAGGAGAAGAGGGGTGTAAGAAGGAGGTTGATCTTTGCCTATTAAAGGAAGATTGATAGTAGATGTCAGTGGCCTCAATGGAAGAGGAATCGGCGAAGTGGATATAGGTCACGATAACCCAGCCACTATAAAACTCAATTTGCATTTATATTTATGCAATTTACCTTATTGCAAACCTCTTTAATTGCATACTGCTTTCAATACATTTATGAATGTGTTTCAAGTTATGATCTTTATGAAACGGTTTTTGTCAGAATCAGTTTTAATTGAAACAAAAGGATTTGAAGACGTAATTTTACCACTGCACTAATTCACCCCCCCCCTCCCTCTTAGTGCTGACTCGTTCCTAACATTTACAAGTGAATTTGTCTTATTATTATGATCCCATTATGATTCAATTCATATTGCATAGATCCATGGACAACATAATAAATTAATAAAATAATATAAAGTGAAAAAATATTATAATAATAATAATAGGTAAAAAGATTGTGTAACATGTTACATATGTCATTGCTCATGTGCTTAGTTTGTATGACACCTGTAACTAGCATTAACCTAGTTAGAATCGTTATACTAACATTTCGATGAATAATGATCAATCTTATTGCAAGTATAACAATGAACTTTGGGTTTATCATTATTACTTCCTCTTAAAGACCCAACTCTTCCTCCTTTCTTGGGGTATTCTTTATCATCTTTGTTATGTTGTGCTTGCCCTCAATCTCCTTCATAGCCTCGACCATGATCACGACCATGATCCCTTTGGATTTTTGTTCTCCTTTATTTATTCTTGTCATCGAGGGAAAGTTTGCTTAGAAGAGCTTGCCTTATTTTTTCTTACTTCTTTTGTATACTTTGTCCACGAGCTTGAAATGTACCCATCAATAGTCATGGCTCTTAGATTCTTTGATTCTTGAATGACCACCACAATATAATCAAATTTTACATCTAAAGGTCTTAGAATTTTCTCCATCACTCAAGTTGTCATTGTAATGTCTAACAATTTTTTCTAAGTTAGTTGACAATAATCAAAACTCTTGTGAATTAGTCCGAAAAGGACTCCACCTCCTTCATCTTCAATGCTTCAAACTCACCAATTTGAAGTCATCTTTTTCATCTTCTCTATTCCTTTATGGAATTATAAAGAATTTTGCATGTATGCTTAGAGTTAGGTCATGATAGTGACCTTCTAGAATGCTCCTTCATCAACCTTTGATGATAGATCAAGAAGAGAGTTTTTTTGTTTTTCTTTGTCATGTTCCTAAAGAAATCCTTTTGGCTTCATCTTAGGGCTCATTGTATCTCTTTTCTACTATCTCCATGAAACGTGAGATGTAGAATAACATGTTGGTAGTTATCTCGGATAACTTGGCTCTAACATCATATTATTAGAAATTGGATGAAGTTGTGGAAGAAAGTAATGGAGGAAGAAGACAAAACGTTAACTTTATTATGTTTAAATGTTCAAGTCTATATTCACAATGAGATCTCTCTCATTTATTTGTATAGAATATGAGAGTATAAGATTTTATTCATAAAAGATAAAAGTTAATGATTTTCTTAACTTTCTAGATGGTATATGTTCTCTTCACAAAACATCTTGACAACTTCCTAGACATATTAACTTCTTCCAAGGGGATTTTGCTTTCACCCAAAATATCTAAGATATTTTTTTATTTTTTCAAAAGATTCGTACCCTTTTTTAAGATGTCAAAATCTTTCTTCAACCATATGGTTAAGTATGTTTGACTAAATTAGCCGCCTTAACTTCAACATTTTCTTATTTGTAGTGATAAAAATGAACTCTCTCCACTCTAAGAAAAACCACTACAAACTTGGTAAAAAGGAAACTAAGCCAAGGTCTACATGGTTTACCAATCTATGTAGAATTACTTAAGGTTACTTAATTTATGGAATAATTCTCTTGACAGTAGCAACAACTGTTAGTTTGGCAAGTCCCATAGACCCACATTGGGAAAATCAAACTTATTATCTCCTATTGGAACTATAAATAATGGTTTAGACTTTGAAGTCAAATGCACCACAAGTAGCAACACAAGAAAAACCTAAGTGTTTGCTTTGGGTTTAAGTCCATACTCAGTTCAATAGTTTGGACTTATAGTTGAGGTTTTTCTTATTTAATATTTTTCAGGTGTTTTATGGCCTAGGAACATCTTCCTAAGGCATTTGTAATAGTCTCTTTTATAATAGTGATTTGCTCCTCTTTCGTCCGTGGATGTAGGTCAAGGTTAATTGACCGAACCACGTAAATCTAGTGTTCTTGTTGCTTTTATTCTTTCCGCTTTATTGTCTTTGTTGGGTTGCCAAAATTATCCTTTGGTAAATTTCCTGGGGCTAGCTCTAACAAACTGGTATCAAAGCCTGGTTTTGGGATCTTTTGGCAACAATGAAATATCAAATATCATTGTCGAGAAATTCAACAGAAATGTTAACTTCGGCATGTGGCAACTTAAGATGGAGGCCATTATGGTTCAAGACGGAGTTGATTTAGCATTACAGGGGGCTACATTCCAGATGGTACGTCAAAGGAAGATCTTGCGGGTATGGATAAGATCTTGCGGGTATGGATAAGAAGGCCCGATCCAACATTATTCTAAATCTCTCTGATGAGGTTTTACGGGAGGTAGCTATGGAGACTACGGCTAAGAGCATGTGGGACAAGCTTAAAGCCTTGTATATGAAGAGGACAGTAGAGAATCATCTCTACTTAAAGCAGAGTTTGTATATGTTTCGGATGACTGAAGGTACATCGATAATCTCACATCTTGATAAGTTTGATTATTTGGTTATGGATTTGGAGAATATAGATGCAAAAATTGATGATGAGGATAAGACCCTGTTACTTTTGTGTTCTCTTCCCCAATCTTTTAAGTATTTTCGTGATACTATGATTTATGAAAAAGAAATAATTTTGTATCATAAAATTAAATCTGCACTAAAATCTAAGGAGCAAATAGACAGAGATATCACTAGGGAAAGTAGAGAGATTCAGGCTGAAGGTCTGGTTGTTAGGGGGAGAACAGATAAAAGGGAATTTGACAATAGTAGATCTAAATCTAGATCTAAATCCAGACATAGAAATTTGGAATGCAGATATTGTCATAAAATAGGGCACATTAAATCTAATTGCTTTAAATTGAAAAATAAATTAAAGCAAAAGGAAAATTTTGTTGAGAAAACTATTGAATCCGTTGAAGCTAGTGTAGCAGCTGATGAGAATGTTGGAAATATTTTCTCTACTATTGATGACAAGACGAGGTCTAAAAATAAATGGATTTTAGATTCTGGTTGTTCTTATCACATGTGTCCTAATAGAGATTTGTTTTCCATATATGAATCTTGTAATGATGGAATTGTTTTGATGGGCAATAATGCAGCATGTGATGTTGTTGGTAGAGGCACAATCCAAATTAAAATGCATGATGGTATTGTGAGGACGCTCACTAATGTTAGACATATTCTTGATTTAAAAAAAAATCTCATCTCTTTAGGCACCCTAGAGGCCCTTGGGTGTAAATATACAACTGAAGGTGGAGTTATGAAAGTTTCTAGAAATGCCCTTGTTGTTATAAAAGCTTGTAGGTCTGGTAGCTTGTATATTTTGCAGGGAACTACTGTCACAAGATTAGTTGCAGTCTCATCATCATTATTATCTGATTCTGACATCACCAAATTATGGCATAGGCGTTTGGGTCATATGAGCGAAAAAGGTTTGAGCATATTGAGCAAAAGGGGTCTACGTTGCGGATAAAGTACTAGGCCACTGGATTTTTGTGAACACTGCATTTTTAGAAAGTAGAAAAGAGTCAGCTTCAATTCTCCGACAATTCACAAAACAAAAGGTACAATTAACTATATTCATTCAGACCTTTGAGATCTAGCTCATGTTCGGTCTAAGGGTGGTGTCAGGTATATGTTGACTTTCATTGATGATTATTCCAGGAAAGTTTGGGTTTATTTTTTGAAGCATAAATATGATATTTTTCTAACCTTTAAACAATGGAAGGCTTTGATTGAGAAGCAAACAAGTAAATAGATTAAGCGGCTTCGAACAGATAATGGCATAGAATTTTGTGAAGATGACTTTGATGAATTCTGCAAAAATGAAGGAATTATTTGGTATCGCACTATTAGAACGATGCCTCAGCAAAATGGTGTGGTCGAACGTATGAACAGAATACTTTTGGAGAGAGCAAGGTGTATGATCTCAAATGCAGGGTTGACAAAGGACTTTTAGGCAGAGGCAATTAATATGGCCTGTTGCGTTGTCAACCGCACTCCGTCTGCAGCACTTAACTTTAAAACTCCAGAGGAAGTTTGGTCAGGTACTCCTGCTGATTACTTTGATTTAAAAATTTTTGGGTGTCCAGCATACATACATATAAATGAAGGAAAATTAGAGCCTCGAGCTAAAAAATATATTTTCCTTCGGTATGCTTCTAGGGTGAAAGGATACAGATTATGGTGTTCTGATCCCAAATCCCCAAAATTTGTAATCAGTAGAGATGTTACTTTTGATGAATTATCTATGTTATCTTTTAAAGAGGAATCTACTAGTTGTATAAATGATAGTGCACAGAAGTAGGTGGAGCTTGAGATTGGTAGGTCTGATTCTTTTCAATCGAACTCTTCTACTCAAAGAATGCCAATAGATGGTCCCGAGTCTACTGACGCAGATGATCTAGAGGAAGAGCAATATTCCATAGCCAAGATAGACCATGGAGAGATATTCGACCACCACAAAGATATGCAAATTTGGTTGCATATGCTTTGTCTGTTGCAGAAGAAACAAGTGAAATTGGTGAGCCTACTTCCTACTCAGATACAGTTTCTTGTGATAATTCCTCTAAGTGGTTGATCGCGATGAATGAAGAAATTGAATCTCTCCATCAGAATAGAACTTTGGATCTTGTTAAGCTGCCTTCGGGTAAGAAAATTGTTGGATACAAATGGAATACTATTGCTGAGGGAAAGGTCCTTGTTCAGAAAATTCATATGAAGGACAATCCTGCTAATATGCTTACGAAGCCTCTTCTGATTTACAAGTTCAAGCAGTGCTTAGACTTGGTTGGTGTTCATTTAGACTTGGTTGGTGTTCATTGTTGGTAATTGCCCATTGAGGCTTTTATGAAGAAGGTGGAGCAAGTTTTGTTTGGACATACCAAGGTGGAGATTTGTCAGTTTGGCAAGTCCCATAGTCCCACATCGAGAAAATCAGACTTATTATCTCCTATTGGAACTATAAATAATGGCTTAGACTTTGAAGTCAAATGCACCACAAGTACCACCACAAGAAAAACCTAAGTGTTTGCTTTGGGTTTAAGTTCATACTCAATTCAATAGTTTGGGCTTATAGTTGAGGTTTTTCTTATTTAGTATTTTTCGGGTGTTTTATGGCCTAGGAACATCTTCCTAAGTCATTTATAATAGTCTCTTTTATAATAGTGATTTGCTCCTCTTTCGTCTGTGGATGTAGGTCAAGGTTAATTGACCGAACCACGTAAATCTGGTGTTCTTATTGCTTTTATTCTTTTCACTTTATTGTCTTTGTTGGATTACCAAAATTATCCTTTGGTAAATTTTCTGGAGCTGACTCTAACACCAACCTCGATTTTTTAGGATTAGACTACGCTCAACCTTGGATGGAATAGGCCGCAAGGGCTCATTCCAGACGTTTTCTCTTCTTATGTGGCATTAAAGATTGTGAATTCGCCTCTCACCAAGTGGTAAGTTCCCAGAAAGCTTAGCAACCTTCAATCCCTTCTATAAAAGATGCCTTAAGAGACGATAGTTCCTCTGCTTTTGTGTGGATTATATGTATCCATGTTAGAGATCAATTGCATAAAACAAAGGTTTGGAAGCTACACGTAAAGAAGATGTTCAGCGAATGCACGTGGAAATGGATCCCTATTCACACATACAACTCATCAACGATAAGATTGACCCTCCCTGGGCCATATAAAATATTATTTATAATATCTTTGACTTATTTCCTACGAAGATGTTATATTCATATGTATATTTAGAGAAGAGAACCATATATTGACATGGATATAATTAAAGTTTACTAAGTCATTAGACATCCTTGTAATATTCAGCAGTAAAAGATCAACCTAAATCAATCTCGTAACAAATATCGAAAGATCTACCAAAAATAAAAATTAATTAGATTTAAGTGACAGACAAGTCTGATCTCTCCTTAGGGCATATCAAACAAACAATTCAATAAGCATTAAGAGATTAAAGGAAAACAAAGATTTTGATAGGAAAAATAATAATTGTAATTCCATAAACGATTGTTCAATTGGTTGCCAGGATGTTAAGCAAATATACACACACTTTGTGTGTGTAGTATTATCTCAAAGCCCCGTCTAGACTTATGTCACTCGAGGGATTCTAAGGAATTGAGCTGGTTGGCATTTTGTACTATATTATGAGCTTGAGAAATTAGATTGTGACATGCAAAAAAGGAATAGTTTTGGCATAGTTCGATGAGCAAACGATGTGTAGCCTTGCAAATTGCATAAGTTTACAAAAACTAAGAAAACAATTCATAAAAATTAGGCAAAATACATTACCAAATAACTATACAATCAAACATAAGTAACAAACAATCCATCTGAAGGTGTTATGGTCATGCAATGCAATGATCATCCGTGATCTTACATCAAATTGATTGAAGAAATTTGGAAGAGAGTGTTTCCTAATATATTGTATGTTTTAATTGTCTATGATACGAAATTTAGAAGGGGGTGTTTCCAAGGCAATGGTCGTCCTTAGTTTTTGAAGTAATATAGCATTTTTTTTATATGAAAGGAAATCATGTTTTATTTTTCATTTTTTTTATTAAATATTATATAAAATTATTAGCAGTAAATACCTGTCATATTGTAAAGATTGGTGTCAAGGTTAACATCACAAAATAAAAAATAAAAAATAAATCTGATTCTAATTAACTATATGATCATCCAAGAAACCTTTAATTTCTCCTTGAGAATTTTTCAATATTCCATGGTTTCCTTTTGTTCTTATTTTGTTTATTGCATATGAAGTTAGATTTATAATTTTGACTTGATTAAACTATGTTAGTCCACAGCTTAGCACATCAGCAATAACACATTTGAATCTCTCTCGTATGGGTTGTGGCCGGCCTGACTGGTTTTATCATTAATGATTAGTAAATTAAAAAGAGTGTAAGTAAGATATATCATATAATCATTTAATCGATCGTAGATTATCCGAGACTCTAATTATCTTGAATCTTTCAAATAAATAACTCTATCGTAAGATCCCTCAGTTTTTTGAACACCCATTGATAAAAGTAAGCATAGATAGATATGCAATACGGAGTTACAAGCATCACAGAAACTTTGCTCTCGCACTCATCTTGAGCCATAACAAATTGAATGGCTAACTTTTGGAAAGAGTGAGAATTTGAAGTACTTTCCTTTGCTAAATCTACTTGGGTACAACTTTGCAGGTGGTTCTATTAGACAAGACTAATTTCAAATAGAGGCCAACTCTTCAGCTTCACTGTTCGTGTTAAGCTATGATTTAAGCTGGTAATTTAGCACCGCAATAATTTTTTACTTGGACTTGTCATACACAGCTACGAGGGTATGTGTTCAACTTCACACATGAAAAAGATCGAAACACAGCAACGCGGTTTTGCACTCGGTCAAGAACACCTTGGGGGTCAAGCTTTGAAGCGAAGCTGCGTTTGTCATCATGAAATCTCTCTCTCTCTCTCTCTCTCTCTCTCTCTTTCTATATATATATATATATATATATTCATTTTAGTATAAGACTCGCGCACCACCTCCACCCATTGTGGCTTTAGATGATCAGACGATAGCAACGAAAGACCTCATGAGGATAGCCACTTTAACGTATCCTTCCAACTGTGTTCTCTCACTTCTCTCACTTCCAACTCCCATAACCACAGTTGTATTGTAGCCCAGGCGATCTCAGAGCACTGTATGGTTTCGCACGCGGCCTCGATGCTCAAATCAACCATTGGCCCGTCGCCGTTGCTAATTGCACCGGTTGCTGCAGTTGGTTATTGTGCTGGCAGCCCATAGGACTTTATTAGCTCATATCTTATCCTTTTTAATCTAATCCTAATTAACATTAGGGAATATGAGTGACTATATTTTAAAGACAGAAAAAGGCTATAAATAGAGCAGCAACAAGGGCAGCAAACAGGAGATCTTTGTAGCAGCAAAGAGGAGAAGAAAAAGATAGAAAAACAAGAGAAAGAAAGGGAAGAAAATAAGGACAACGCAGAGAGACTATTCTCAATCATCTAGCAGTATTCTCATCTCAGGTTAGATCAAATCTATAGTAGACTCTTGCTATGATTACTTGGGGAGGTTTTAAATATTGTGGACGGTAACATAATCCTTATATCACAGTTGTTCTTTTGTAATTATTGCTAGGGTTTAGGACAAGAGATTGAGATTTATATATTCATTATTCTCATAATGGATTATCTCTAGTTTACCCCGTGATTTTTACGCTTCACATTGGAGAGGTTTTTCATGTATATCTTGGTGTTCTATTTTATTATGATTTCATTTAATTCCGTTGCATATCATGGCCTACAAGTATTTATTCATATACAAAGATTATTCTGCATTATATCCCATCAACTGGTATTAGAACAAGGGTTTTAGTGATTTAATTTTTGTATTTGAACATGGAGATCAGTAATGTTTCTAGCATGATTAGTTTAAATGGAAACAATTGGATGATATGGAAACCAAGAATGGAAGATCTCTTGTATTGTAAAGATTTGTATGGACCTTTGTAGGGGGATAGTGCAAAACCTACAACTATGACAGATGATGAGTGGAAGAGGTTAGATAGAAAAATAATTGGATTTATTCGACAGTGGCTTGATGATAGTATCTTTCACCATATTTCTACTGAAATTTCTGCATATTCTCTTTGGAAAAAGTTCGAAAGTCTCTATGAAAGAAAAACAGCTGGCAACAAAGTTTTTTTGATTAGAAAACTTGTGAACCTAAAATATAGAAAGGGTACTTCTATTGCTGAGCATTTGAATGAAATGCAAAGTATTACTAACCAGTTATCCTCTATGAAAATGTCTCTTGATGATGAGTTGCAAGCATTGTTACTTTTCAGTTCATTAACAGAAAGTTGGGAGATACTAGTGGTTTCTCTCAATAATTCTGCACTAGATGGTGTTGTCATTATGAGTCAAGTAACAAGCAATTTATTGAATGAGGAGTTGAGAAGAAAGAGTTCAGCAACATCTCAGAATGATTCGCATGCACTTATCTCAGAAAACAAAGGAAGGTCAAAGTCTAGAAGCAGTTCACGCATGAGTAGAAGCAAGTCAAGATCAAGAAAAGATATTGTTTGCTATAATTGTGGTGAGAAAGGACATTACAAAAACCAATATAAGTAACTTAAGAAGAGCAAGAAAAAGAGAAAAGAAGTGGAGTCTACAGAGTCAAAAGATAATATCACAACTATAGTGTAGGGTGGTGATTATTTGATTTTGTCTCCTTCTGATAATATTTTTTCTTGTGTGTGTATGAATCATGAGTGGGTGATTGACACAAGTACTTCTTATCATGCTATACTACAGAGGGAGTTTTTTGCTACATACAGGTCTAGAAATTTTAGTGTTATCAAGATGGGCAACTATGGCACAGCAGACATCATAGACATGGTGTTAGGATCGGAGTGGCACTAAGAGGGGGGGGGGGTGAATTAGTGTAGCGGATTAAAACTTTGGTTTCGGAAAAATCTTTCACACGATAACAAACAATATAAATGAGAACCGATTTGGAAGCTTGAAAACTTAGAGACATATGGAAGCGTAATGACTAAGTAAAGAAATTTGCAGTATGTAAATGGCAAGATTAGGATGCAAACCAGATAACACAGTAGTTTTAAAGTGGTTCAGTCAAAATGACCTACATCCACTTGCGAAGCCTTCTTCGAGGAGGCTCCCAACTTCCACTAGCAAATCTCTTGTAGGGGAAGGACTAATACCCCTCTTACAACCTTTTATAAGTGGTTCACACTCTTACAAATTTTTGAATAGAAAGAAGGAGGTGAACACTCAAAGCAATTGAAGACAAAAACTTGCTAAAGACTTTGCTAAGACTTTTGGCTCACTCTCTTGCTTCTTAAAGGTTGTATTCTCAGCTGAGAATTGAGGGGTATTTATAGGCCCCAAGAGGATTCAAATTTGGGCTCCAAAATTTGAATTCTGTTGGGTTTCTAAGGCTAGCGGTGCCACCGCCCGATCTCTCGGGTGCTGAGCAGTGCCACCGCTCAGTCCAGCGGTGCCACCGCCCAGTTCTCGGGTTCTAGGCAGTGCCACCACCTAATCTAGCGGTGCCACCGCCTACAGTGTTTCAGCTCACTAGTTTGGCTCCAAACTTGGCCCAAACCAGTCCGAACTCGGGCCCAATTGACCCCTACTTGGGTTATAGGATTAATAACTAATCTTAACCCTAATTAATATACTAATTATGAATTTAAAGATATTTTCTAAGATATTACAAAGTCCATAAGTCAAGACTTCTTCCGGCGAGCTTCCGGCGAACTTTCGGCGGTCTTCCGATAAACTCTCGGAAACCATTCTGCGGACTCCCGGCAAGCTCCTAGACTTCACGATTTGATCTTGGTGAATTCCAACAAGCTTCTTCGGCAAGCTTCGATCTTTCTCGGCGAGCTCCGCAAACTTCCAACGAACCTTCCGGCGAGCTTCCGAAAAACCCTTCGGTAAGCTCCCTACTCATTCTTGGCTAGTTCCGGCAGCATTCCCGATGAACCTTCGAACTTCTGTCGAAATCTCGAACTCTCAACAAATCCTTCGCGCTTGACTCTAACACTTGTTTCGCTTTATGTCTTTGTCATTATCGTAGTTATTCCTGCACACACAAACTAAAACTCTACTCCTATCTACTAGTCATAGGTGCCCAGCAAGTCAATCACGTGAGTGATGGCACGTGTGACTTGATACAGAATTTTTTTGCTTATTATATTTTGGCGTATATCACTTTATAACTATTGCATAAATGCATATATATATAGTGATGTCCTTGGATTTGTGCAATGGGAATCGGATCGTGATGAGATCACGATAATGAGATCGATTCACCTTTAAACACATATCCTAAATAATCCCGGTCATAGGTTACTCGAGAGGGACATCGTGATAACCGGATAGACTGGTGTGCTGTATACCCGTCCATATGATGGATGCAGCTGGTCTCATAGCTGCTCGTGTAGGGACACTAGGGGTACAGTACAGGTGCTCATTGGAGAATGAGTTCACTGATTGATCCGCTTACGGAATGCTGGATGGTTGATGATGCCTTATTGTCAGACAGCGATTCCGTAGTCCTAGTGGTGTATCTGGTCCTTAGACTTGAGACACCAAGGATGTCCTGTATGAGTGCTCCACTCTTTGATACCAGACTTATAGGTTTGGCTGTCCCAGATCTAGTACAGTTGGTCATTGGGAGTGGTAGTCGACCTTACGAGGGCTATTGAGTGTCGATAGAGGATCATCCACTCTCGGCGTCATGAGAGGAATATCCCATGTGTTCTTGCTCAGACAAATCCCTGGCCAGGGTCATTCGGGTTGAGAGAGAAAGAGTTCTCCGGGAGAATCCGATTAGAGCGAGACTCGAGTAGAAACCGTATGGGTCTGACAACACCATGCTCGATATACGGTCTCTGGGATATTAGATGGATGAGGGACTATAGGTACATGGTAACTGAGGACAGACAGGTCCAATGGATTGGATTCCCCTGTATCGTCTGGGGACTACGGCGTAGTGGCCTAGTACGTCCGTAGTCGATGAGTCGAGTGAATTATTACAGAGATAATAATTCACCGAGTTAAAAGGAGTTCTGACAGGAATGACTCACGGCCAGCTCGATATTGGGCCTAGAGGGTCACACACATATGGTAGGCATTGCGATGAGTAGAGGTTCGGATATGAGATATCCAACGGAGCCCTTGTCTTATTGGATGCAGATCCAATACCCACTAGGGAATGACCCATTAGGGTTTGACACGGGATCTCTATAAATAGGAGGGATTCACAGCCTCATAGGCTAGAGTCTTTGCTTGCCTTTCCTATTCTCCTCTCCCTCTCCACCTCAGAGGCCTGGATTTTTGAGGAGGGTCGTCGCAACCCTACTGTGTGGATCACCTCTAGAGAGGAGGACGCTTGACCTCCTTCACCCTCTCCTAAGGATCTGCAAGGAAACAGGGATATACAATCTCCCTAGGTAACACAATCTCTATACGCAGTTTTGTGTTTTGCAGATTTTTGCGCACCAATCTTCGTACGACGACGAACATCTTTTTGGGAATCGGGGATTTTTGTTTTCTTGTTCTTCCGCTGCGCATATGATGTCGCCCCCATGATTTCCCAACAGTGGTATCAGAGCCAGGTTGTTCGTGCGAATGATTGGTTTTGAACTGCGTGTGTTGTGTTTAGGAAGAATATTGACGTCAAAATCGTTGACGCAAAAGCGAGGAAGGGCAGCAACAGTTGCTGCCCTCGATCTGCATGCCTGCAGCCACCTGCAGCAGCAGCCGCAGCCGCAGCCAGGCACCACAGCGCCGGCGCATGCACAAGCGCTGTGCCTGCAGCAGCCGGCCGACGGTCTGCTTGCACCAGGCTTGCGGCCGGCGGGGCTGGCAGCCCGCGGGTAGAGGCGCCTGCGGCCGCTGACCCCGCGGGCAGATGCGCCGCGGGGCAGCAGCGCGGGCTGAGGCACCGCAGGGCAGCGGCGCTTGTGGCCGCTGCTCCCACTGGCTAAAACCCCGCAAGGGCGGCCGCCAGCGAGGCAGCACCGCTTGCGGGTGCTACCTCACGGGCAGAACCGCCCGCGGAGGCGGCGGCGCCCGGGGAGGGCGCCCACCTACAGCGGCAGCGCCCCCAGCGGGCGTGCCGCCTGCAGGCGAGGGCACTGCCCTCGTCCTCGCCGCACAGGCCGCCGCCAGTAGGGTGGCGGCGGCGGCAGCAGCAGAGGGAATTAGGGTTTTGGGCAAAAAGGACAGTTTTGCCCCTGTGAATTTGAGAAATTCCAGTTTCTATCTTTTGTCCAAATTACGAAAATACCCTTAGGAATTGAGAAATTCCCTACATGTCCCTGATTTCATAAAAATATTAATTAATTAAAAGGTTTAGTTGATTATTATTTTTTATTATTATCTAGTAGTCCTATGTGATAATGATTATTTATAATGTGATGTATGATGTGTGGACGGATGATCATGGACCGTGTGATGTGTGTACTTGTGATTATTATTATTGAGGTCTGCGAACCTCCATTATATTTCTCGTTTATTGTCGGGCCTGCGTGCCTATGATTAAGTTGTAATCACATGAGGAGGCGCAGTAGGAGCGTGGATACGATAGCGGGACCCACGAGACAGAGGATCGTGATGCATGGAGATGCATCAAGATGTCGACGGAACCGACAAGGACGAGATGGACGATCACAAGGGCATGGAGATGCACCGTTGCACACATAGATCTTGATGTGAGTGATTAGGCCTACTGGCTCGGGCCTAATCATATTAGGTTGTGGTCCATGATCATCTGATGTGATTGCTTATACACATACTAGATATGTATATATATTTGCATGCGATGTAGATATTTATTAAATATGTATATGTGTGACATGTCATATTAGGAGACAAAATTATAGAAACATCTCTCGATAATATTAAGTCGGTAGACGTGAGGCAATTAGATTGACCCACGTGGCCTTCCATCGTTATGAGTAGGAACTGATTCCCGGTGTAGGTTGAGTTGGTCGAGTCCCTCGAGACTCACCTATATCGCGATTCGCTATCTTGCTCACGACATAGAGATGTCACCGGTGACCTGAGGACATGGTATGCTTGGTCGAGTCCCTCGAGGGTATATCATCAAATCAGACTCATCTTGGAACGAAGGTGTTGACTTAACCGAGCATCATGGTTGGTCGAGTCCCTCGAGGCCATGGTGATTCGGAGGCCGAACAGGACGGGAATCACAAGGAGTTGTGATCGGCAAGAGTTGCCTACCTTTTAGGCTTAGTGTGATTGGTCGAGTCCCTCGAGGTTACACTAAGACGCTGATTGGATCCTGATCCCCACTAGAAGTCTGCTGGAGACTTCCGTTTCACGTGTTGAGGGTGTCGCGTGACTCGTTAGTAAAATAGTGGGAGCATATTAAGATAGAAGTCCATATCTTGATAGTTTATTTCTTGCAAAATCTGCATGTTATTCATTTCTGCTACATCTTTATTTTCAGAAAATGTCGCTTTCAAATCCCTTACGTGGCATACTTGATGTCAACCGCCTTACTGGTCCAAATTATACAGATTGGCTCCGTAACTTGAGAATTGTTCTCACAGTGGAGAAAATCGTGTACGTCCTTGATACAGTGATGCCTACGCCCGAAGAAGGGACAAGCGAGGATGAGATCTCTTGCTACGTGAAGTACATTGATGACTCCACTCTTGCTCGGTGCTATATGTTGGGCTCTATGACTCCAGAGTTACAGAGACAACATGAAAAGATGGATGTCAGATCCATTCTCCTACATGTCCGCAAATTGTTTGAGGAACAGGGAAGGACTCAACGATATGAGATATCCAAGAGCCTTTTCCGCGCTAGGATGACTGAGGGGACACTGGTTCAGAACCATGTCCTAAAGATGATTGAGTGGATAGAGAAACTCACAGGTCTAGGAATAGTCCTAGAGGATAACTTGTGTGTGGACATTGTGCTTCAGTCCCTACCAGATTCCTTTTCACAATTCATAATAAATTTTAATATGAACAAGCTTGAGGTGACTCTCCCAGAGCTCCTCAATATGTTGAGGGAGGCAGAGAGTACTATTAAGAAAGAGAAGCCAGTTCTCTACACTGGTGAGACCAGAAAGAAAAGGAAAGCAGAAAGGTCCCTTAAGAAGGGAAAGGGCAAGGGCAAACAAGGTAAAGCAAATGTTGCTAAGAAAGACCCAGCAAAGGACAAAGGCCAGTGCTTCCACTGTGGTAAAGATGGGCATTGGAAGAGAAACTGCAAAGAGTACCTTGCAGAAAGGGCGAAACAAAAGCTTGATGACGCTTCAGGTACATTCATGATCAGTCTCAATTTG
Organism: Musa acuminata AAA Group; assembly: GCF_036884655.1. Lineage (NCBI taxonomy): Eukaryota > Viridiplantae > Streptophyta > Magnoliopsida > Zingiberales > Musaceae > Musa > Musa acuminata. The sequence continues at coordinate 11,123,942 of NC_088353.1, read as the reverse complement.
TCAGACTCTTATGATAACACATGGGTATTGGATACCGGTAGTGCTTATCATATATGCAATTCGTTGCAGGTTCTGGCAAGGCCTAGGAGACTACAGAGAGGCGAGATGGACCTCAAGATGGGTAATGGAGCAAAAGTTGCTGTATTAGCTGTTGGCGAGGTCGCCCTACATCTGCCTAGTGGAGCTTTTATTGCATTAGATGCATGTTATTTTGTTCCTTCTATTATCAAAAACATTATCTCCATTTCATGTTTAACAGTTAGTGGATATAAATATGTTTTTAAGAACAATGGTTCGATATTATTAGATGATAAGATCATCACGAAAGGAACATTGCATAATGGTTTATTTATGTTAGACACCACTCCACATATCATGAATGTAAATGTGTCCAAAAGGAAACGAGATGAGTTGAACAGTGCATACCTGTGGCATTGTAGGCTAGGTCACATCCATGAAAGAAGGATTCAAAAGTTGCTAAATGATGGATATCTAGATCCATTCGACTATGTGTCATATGCGACTTGTGAGCCTTGCATTCGTGGAAAACTGACCAAATCTCCATTTAGTAGAATTGGAGAGAGAGCCAATGAGTTGTTGGAACTCATACATAGTGATGTATGTGGACCCATGTCAACTCATGCCATTGGAGGTTACTCCTACTTCATTACATTTACTGATGATTTCTCAAGGTATGGATATGTGTACTTAATGAAGTACAAGTCTGAGGCCTTTGAGAAATTCAGAGAGTATAAGAATGAGGTGGAGAACCAGACTAGAAAGAGTATCAAAACTCTTCGATCAGATCGAGGAGGTGAATACTTAAGTACAGAGTTTACTCAGTTCCTCAAGGACCATGGGATATTATCCCAATGGACACCTCCTTATACACCTCAGCTCAATGGTGTCTCTGAAAGGAGAAATCGTACATTATTAGATATGGTACGATCCATGATGAGTTTCGCTGACCTACCCATCTCATTCTGGGGATATGCCCTAGAAACCGCAGCTTACCTTCTGAACAGAGTTCCAACTAAGTCGGTAGTGTCTACACCATATGAGATATGGAAAGGGAAGAAGCCTGATCTTAAGGTTGTTAAGATCTGGGGCTGCCCTGCCCATGTTAGAAGACACAACCCCGATAAGTTAGAATCAAGGACAGAGCGATGCAAATTTGTGGGATACCCCAAGGAAACTTGTGGGTATTATTTCTATCATCTCGAGGACCAAAAGGTCTTTGTAGCTAAGAGAGCAGTGTTCCTTGAGAAGGAACACATTCTTGACGGAGACAGTGGGAGAATGATAGAATTGAGCGAGGTTGGAGAACCAAGCTCAAGCACCACTCTACAGCCCGAGTCTGTTTAGGTACCTAATACACAAGTATCAACTTTACGCAGGTCTGATAGAGTATCCCATCCTCCTGAGAGATATGTGGGACATATTAGAGCAGAGGATGTAGAGGATATTGATCCTCAGACCTACGAGGAGGCTATTATGAGTATAGACTCCGGGAAGTGGAAAGAAGCCATGAATTCTGAGATGGATTCTATGTACTCCAATAAGGTTTGGAACCTAGTTGATGCGCCCGAAGGTATTGTACCCATCGGTTGCAAGTGGATCTTTAAGAAAAAGATCGGAGTAGATGGAGAGGTAGAGACCTATAAAGCAAGGCTAGTGGCTAAGGGGTATCGTCAAAGGCAAGGTGTTGACTACGACGAAACTTTCTCACCCGTAGCAATGCTAAAATCCATCAGAATTCTATTGGCTATTGCAGTACACTATGATTATGAGATCTGGCAAATGGATGTGAAAACTGCATTCATCAACGGGAACCTCGAGGAGGAGGTGTATATGATGCAACATGAGGGATTCGTGTCCAAGAACTGCCCAGATAAGGTGTGTAGGTTGCTTAGATCCATTTATGGACTAAAGCAAGCTTCCCAAAGTTGGAACATAAGATTTGATGAGGCAATCAGATCTTATGACTTCGTTAAGAACGAAGATGAGCCTTGTGTATACAGAAAGGTAAGTGGGAGCGCTATCACCTTTTTGGTGTTATATGTGGATTACATCCTCATCATTGGGAATGACATAGGAATGCTATCCACAGTAAAGGCTTTGTTATCTAGACACTTCTCCATGAAGGACTTAGGGGAAGCATCTTATATCTTGGGAATTAGAATCTATAGAGATAGATCCAAGAGGATGCTTGGCTTGTCCCAGTCCAGGTAAATAGAAACTATTGTCAAAAGGTTTGGCATGGAAAATTCCAAGAGAGGTCTCATACCGATGAGACATGGGATATCGCTTTCTACGAATATGTCCCCAAAGACTCCAGAAGAAAGGGCGAACATGGATATGATACCTTATGCCTCAGCAATAGGGTCTATCATGTATGCCATGCTATGTACTAGGCCTGATATAGCGCATGCTCTGAGTGTCACGAGCAGGTATCAGGCGGATCCAGGCTTGGAGCACTGGAAAGCAGTAAAGTGTATCCTTAAGTACTTGAGAAGGACTAAGGATCTTTTACTAGTATATGGAGGTAATAGCCTTAAGGTTGAAGGCTACACTGACTCAAGTTTTCAGTCTGATGTCGATGATAGCAAGTCAAATTCAGGGTATGTGTACACCTTGAATGGAGGAGCAGTGTGCTGGAAGAGTTCCAAGCAAGATACCACTGCTGACTCGACCACAAAGGCGGAGTACATTGCTGCATCAGATGCAGAAAAAGAGGGAGTCTGGGTGAAGAAGTTCATCACAGATTTGGGAGTCGATACAGATAGCGACAAGTCGACTTCCTTATATTGCGACAACTATGGGGTGATTACTCAAATAAGGGAACCCGGGTCTCATCAGAAGTGTTCTGAGGAGATTCCAGCTTATAAGAGAGATCGTAACCCGAGGAGATGTAGCAGTGGAAAGAGTTCCATCCGAAGATAACATTGCAGATCCACTGACAAAGCCGTTGTCTCATTTTGTCTTTGAGCGTCACAAGGGTCTGATGGGGATCAGACACATAGGTGATTGGCTTTAGGTCAAGTGGGAGATTGCTAGTCATAGGTGCCCAGCAAGCCAATCACGTGAGTGATGGCACGTGTGACTTGATACAGAATCTTTTTGCTTATTATATTTTGGCGTATATCACTTTATAACTATTGCATAAATGCATATATATATTGTGATGTCCTTGGATTTGTGCAATGGGAATCGGATCGTGATGAGATCACGATAATGAGATCGATTCACCTTTAAACACATATCCTAAATAATCCCGGTCATAGGTTACTCGAGAGGGACATCGTGATAACCGGATAGACTGGTGTGCTGTATACCCGTCCATATGATGGATGCAGCTGGTCTCATAGCTGCTCATGTAGGGACACTAGGGGTACAGTACAGGTGCTCATTGGAGAATGAGTTCACTGATTGATCCGCTTACGGAATGCTGGATGGTTGATGATGCCTTATTGTCAGACAGCGATTCCGTAGTCCTAGTGGTGTATCTGGTCCTTAGACTTGAGACACCAAGGATATCCTGTATGAGTGCTCCATTCTTTGATACCAGACTTATAGGTTTGGCTGTCCCAGATCTAGTACAGTTGGTTATTGGGAGTGGTAGTCGACCTTACGAGGGCTATTGAGTGTCGATAGAGGATCATCCACTCTCGGCGTCATGAGAGGAATATCCCATGTGTTCTTGCTCAGACAAATCCCTGGCCAGGGTCATTCGGGTTGAGAGAGAAAGAGTTCTCCGGGAGAATCCGATTAGAGCGAGACTCGAGTAGAAACCGTATGGGTCTGACAACACCATGCTCGATATACGGTCTCTGGGATATTAAATGGATGAGGGACTATAGGTACATGGTAACTGAGGACAAACAGGTCCAATGGATTGGATTCCCCTGTATCGTCTGAGGACTACGGCGTAGTGGCCTAGTATGTCCGTAGTCGATGAGTCGAGTGAATTATTACAGAGATAATAATTCACTTAGTTAGAAGGAGTTCTGACAGGTATGACTCACGGCCAGCTCGATATTGAGCCTAGAGGGTCACACACATATGGTAGGCATTGCGATGAGTAGAGGTTCGGATATGAGATATCCGACGGAGCCCTTGTCTTATTGGATGCAGATCCAATACCCACTAGGGAAGGACCCATTAGGGTTTGACACGAGATCTCTATAAATAGGAGGGATTCACAGCCTCATAGGCTAGAGTCTTTGCTTGCCTTTCCTATTCTCCTCTCCCTCTCCACCTCAGAGGCCTGGATTTTTTAGGAGGGTCGTCGCAACCCTGCTATGTGGATCGCCGCTAGAGAGGAGGACGCTTGACCTCCTTCACCCTCTCCTAAGGATCTGCAAGGAAACAGGGATATACGATCTCCCTAGGTAACACAATCTCTATACGCAGTTTTGTGTTTTGTAGATTTTTGCGCACCAATCTTCGCACGACGATGAACATCTTTTTGGGAATCGAGGATTTTTGTTTTCTTGTTCTTCCGCTGCGCATATGATGTAGCCCCCATGATTTCCCAACACTATCTAGACAATTATTACAACGTGAATTGATATTTTGCTGCCCGGGACGTCATTGGTTGGCGCTTCATCCGATTCTTCAGCGCATCGTACTCTCTTGCGGCTTGTTGCCCAATCGGTAGTTGACCTCCGCAACCCCGATATCCTTGGTGCAATTCCGCTCTTCTTGGCCCGATGCCCGACATCCAAAGCCTTCTGCCGTCCAATATCCTAACGTGATCTCCTCCGACGCAACGTCAATTCCTCCTGCATCAACTGTCTAATCCTGATCGAGTAGACCTACATCACTCAAAATACAGTTAAACATCTAAACACAATCAATTAGTTTCATCATCAAAATTCGAGATTCAACAATCTCCCCCTTTTTTATGATGACAACTAATTGATGACTAACGGAGTTAACCTTAACTCCCCCTATCAATATGCCATTGATAGAACACTTGGATTATCCCAAATCCAAGTAACATTCATCAAATATTATGAAAAAAATATTTAAACCATCATACAAATATATATATAATATTCAATTCAATGCATGAAGTCATCAATATACTTCTCCCCCTATGTCATCAACAAAAAGGAGAAGTAGCTCTAGCTATTTTAAAAAATATGCAAGTTTTTGCAACATGAAGCTAGATTTTCATTACAATATATAAGCACAAAAGCATAGCAAGATTCTTAAGTTGAATCATGGCAATTCAACACTTGCTTCTTGTGCAAGATTCCACTTTGCTTTTTTTTTGCATGTTTTGACTAGCAAAAGCTTTTTCCCCTTTGTTTTTGTCGAAAAGAAGGGAAGAGTACACGCTAGCCAACATTTGCCTTGAGCTAGCAATCTTTCTCCCCCTATGTCATTGCCGAAAAGAAGGGGAGGAACCAATGATTTAGACTTTTTCATAAATCATGAATTTGCATCAATCAATATTTCAATCATCATATGATACATATAAGATAAAAATGCAAAGAAATCATGTCATGAAAGACATCAATTGTTAAACATGATATGATAATAGTCTCAAAAATTTTAATTTGCAATACATGTGATACATTATAATACTAAAAAATTTAATGTGATGCTTTTAAGGATATCAACCTATTTTTGATACAAAGCATGGCAAGAGCAATTATATTGCAAGTTTTCTAAGTTTTGTATTTTTTGCTTCTTTCGAGATAGCAATTCTTTGCTTCTCTATAAGCTAGCAACTTTTACGATATACAAGCTAGCAAATTTAAAGATGTGCAAGTTGGCATATTTGCTTTTCTTTGCAATATGCATGATAGTATTTCTTTATAATGTTCAAGATAGCAAATTATAAATCATGCTAGCTAGCATATTAAAGATGTTCAAGAAAGCAAGCTCTTTCTTCTCTTTTGAGAGGTGTCATTTTTGCTTCCTTAGCAAAATACCAAACTAGCAAGGGACCATATTTTACATGAAGCAAGCAAACAATTTGGCAAGTGTTACATTTGTATCTTTTCTTTAGATGTGCAAGAAAGTAAAAAAGTTTTTGTATTTTCTTGACTTGTGCAAGGTAGCTAATTTCTCTTTGAGATGACTCTTTACATCAATTCAAGATGCCAGATTAGCAACTCTTTCTCTCCCTTTGTCATTGGCAAAAAGAAAGGAAGATTCAAGTCATGAATATCAAAATAATAATTTTATCATAAATATTTCATCATTGCGTGCATTATTATTGCATGCATAATACCAAATCATCATATATATTTTCAAAACATATAAACTCATCATTATATGCATGATTCCAAATCATCATTCATATCATTTCAATCATTGTTTCAATCATCACTATAACTCATCATGCACAAAATGTAAAATCATCTAACATGATACAAACATTTATTTTCAAGATATTTATCACTATTTTCATATATGATAATAAAGTATTCATGATACCGAACATTAAGTCAACAATGATTCATTTTATCAAATCTCTTCTTTTTATAAATAACAAAAATTATTGGTGTACAAAGAAGAGATTGTGATTAAAAAAATCTTAAATAGTAAATTCAAGAAGTCAAGATCGAATACAAACTCATTCAAATTCAAATCGTCAAATTCATCAAAAATCTCATCATTAAAATTGTATATATAGATTTATCATAAAGCAAGTTAATTTTCAATCATCACATAAGGCATTTAAAGAATTTTTGAAACATAGGAGAATGATTAATTTAAGCATGCAATGTTTCAATCCAATTCAAGTCATGAATACCAATACTTTCATATTGTGAGTATCAATTCATGAATACCAAAAGATATTATTTGTGACTTCAATTTTGCAAGATCAAGATTATGATTTAGATAAAACTCATTCAAATCAAATCATTAACTTGAAATTCATAATCAAGTCATCAAAATCAATTCCGAGATTCACAAAATATCATGAAATCATTAATCTATGGGAAAAGTATTTTTTAAATGATTCTTTTTCATCTAAGCATTATAAGCCAAATCAAGATAAGCATGAAAGTTCAAGATGTAAAGGCAAAATCTTATAAAACAACTCATCAAGCAAGATTTTAAACATCTATTTTCAAGCCATATAAAGAGTAAGTCAAGGATTCAATTATCTCATGTCATAAGTATGAATCAAGCATTTGTGAAATCTGAAATCATCCTCAAAGTCACATTCAATAAATTCATATATGACAAGCATAGATTTATTGAAAAGTCGATAAGATAGAGGATCACATTTCGTTTTCATAAATTTTTATTCATATGATTTGCTTCTTATAAGCATGCCTTTATCTTTAATTAAACAAGTGTCAACATTTGAGACGAAAAGGTAAATTTCGTAAAACAAATCATCATAATTCCAAAAAGTATGTTCAAGAGAAATCATTAAGACCAAAAGCATGATACACTCATTTATTTTTCAAAATATTCATCATGTTTATTTTCATGAGATTCACAAGATTGGTAAAATAAACTTATTAATCTCAATAGGATAGAAAATTCATTTTAATTTCTTACAATTGATTTCATGTGAGGGTATTCAAGTCTTTTGTAAAAACATGTATCATCATTTAAAATCAAAACATAAGTTTCGTTATGAAATCGTCAAGACCAAACACATCTATCAACAAAAGACTATCAAAAAATTCATACATAGATGTACATGTACTATGTTATCTTAATTCGTCACAAAAACGATTAGACCAAAAACATGTTAATCTAAAATGAGAGTTTCAAATCAACATTTACTTCAAAATCTCATACATGACATAAAATCATCAAGATACACATACATGGATTAATCCTAAGCATTATCATCGCTAACGTTGCATACATCATTCAACATTTCAAAACATAATATGCATGAAACCTTAGCTATATACTTTTTATGATCAAATTTTTAATTTTTCAAAGATGCTAAAAAGAAAAACATGATATAATTTTTGAAAAATAAAATTTTTTTTTATTTCCTATTCCTACTATCTAAATTAAGCACTCATGAAAGACTTCAAGTAATTTCAAAATAATTCAAGAGAGTTGAGTTACTTACCTTGTAGTCGAAGCCCGTCAAAGCCCAATTCGTCGTTTCACTTTTGGAAGTTCTTAATTCATCCTTGGGTGCCTTCCTTTTCTTTAGCCTCTTCCTCCGTTCAAGTTCATTGTTTATTTTAGATTTTTGTTTAATGAACTTATTAAGATTTAGTGTTCGAAGTTCAAGTTCAATATTGTCCTCATCACTTGAGTCATCGCTCAAGTGGTATTCATTTGTCCGGAGTTCCAAATCCTTCCTATTCTTTGGAAGGTGGTTCAAGTGTTCATCGTGTTCATCATGTGTATTACACACCATTTCATATGTCATCAATGAGCCGATAAGTTCTTCGAGTGGAAAAATATTTAAATGTTTTGTTTCTTGTATTGCGGTTATTTTAGGATCCCACCTTTTTGGAAGGGATCTTAAGATCTTGCTTACGAGATCAAAATTCGAAAAAGATTTACCAAGAACCCTTAGATTATTGACGACATCCGTGAAACGGGTGTACATGTCGCCAATAGTCTCGCTTGGTTGTATTCGAAAAAACTCAAAATCATGTAATAAAATGTTAACTTTCGAGTCGTTGACTCTACTAGTTCCCTCGTGTGTGATTTCAAGTGTTCGCCAAATATCAAAAGTCGTTTCGCACGTAGAAATCCGATTGAACTCATTTTTGTCCAAAGTGCAAAATAAGGCATTCATAGCCTTTGCGGTTAAAGAAAAATATTTCTTCTCCAAATCCGACCACTCGTTCATCGGTTTAGAGGGAAGTTGAAAACCATTTTCAATGATATTCCATAAATCCAAATTCATAGAAATCAAGAAAACTCTCATTCGAGTTTTCCAATAAGTGTAGTCCAATCCGTTAAACAACGGTGGACGAACAACCGATAAGCCCTCTTGAAATCCATGAAGAGCCATTTCTCTCAAGTGTAAATCCGAAATGAGAAATATCGGGCTCTGATACCAATTGTTAGGATCGGAGTGGCACTAAGAGGGGGGGGGGGGGGGGGGGGGGGGGTGAATTAGTGCAGCGGATTAAAACTTCGGTTTCGGAAAAATCTTTCACATGATAACAAATAATATCAATAAGAACCGATTTGGAAGCTTGAAAACTTAGAGACGTATGGAAGCATAATGACTAAGTAAAGAAATTTGCAGTATGTAAATGGCAAGATTAGGATGCAAACCAGATAACACAGTAGTTTTAAAGTGGTTCGGTCAAAATGACCTACATCCACTTGCAAATCCTTCTTCGAGGAGGCTCCCAACTTCCACTAGCAAATCTCTTGTAGGGGAAGGACTAATACCCCTCTTACAACCTTTTACAAGTGTTCACACTCTTACAAATTTTTGAATAGAAAGAAGGAGGTGAACACTCAAAGCAATTGAAGACAAAAACTTGCTAAAGACTTTGCTAAGACTTTTGGCTCACTCTCTTACTTCTCAAAGGTTGTATTCTCAGCTGAGAATTGAGGGGTATTTATAGGCCCCAAGAGGATTCAAATTTGGGCTCCAAAATTTGAATTCTCTTGGGTTTCCGAGGCTGGCGGTGCCACCGCCTATCAGTGGCGGTGCCATCGCCCGATCTCTTGGGTGCTGGGTGGTGCCACCGCTCAGTCCAGCGGTGCCACTGCCTAATCTGGCGGTGCCACCACCTACAGTGTTTCTGCTCACTAGTTTGGCTCCAAACTTAGCCCAAACCAGTCCGAACTCGAGCCCAATTGGCCCCTACTTGGGTTATAAGATTAATAACTAATCTTAACCCTAATTAATATACTAATTATGAATTTAAAGATATTTTCTAAGCTATTATAAAGTCCATAAGTCAAGACTTCTTCCGGTGAACTTTCGGCGGTCTTCCGATAAACTCTCGGAAACCATTCTACGGACTCCCGGCAAGCTCCTAGACTTCATGATTTGATCTTGGTGAGTTCCAACGAGCTTCTTTGGCAAGCTTCGATCTTTCTTGGCGAGCTCCGCAAACTTCCAACGAACCTTCCGGCGAGCTTCCGAAAAACCCTTCGGTAAGCTCCCTACTCATTCTTGGCTAGTTCCGGCAGCGTTCCCGATGAACCTTCGAACTTCCGTCGAACTCTCGAACTCTCAACAAATCCTTCCGAAAAACACTTGTTTCGCTTTATGTCTTTGTCATTATCATAGTTATTCCTGCACACACAAACTAAAACTCTACTCCTATCTAGATAATTATTACAACGCGAATTGATATTTTGCTGCCCGGCACGTCATTGGTTGGCACTTCATCCGATTCTTCAGCGCATCATACTCTCTTGTGGCTTGTTGCCCAATCGGTGGTTGACCTCCACAACCCCGATATCCATGGTGCAATTCCGTTCTTCTTGGCCCGATGCCCGACATCCGAAGCCTTCTGCCGTCCAATATCCTAACGTGATCTTCTCCGGCGCAACGTCAATTCCTCCTGCGTCAACTGTCTAATCATGATCGAGTAGACCTACATCACTCAAAATACAGTTAAACATCTAAACACAATCAATTAGTTTCATCATCAAAATTCGAGATTCAACACATGAGTGATATCCATTTAAATACCAACCTTGGCTGCAAGTTAGTGCTTAAGGATGTGAGGCATATGGTTGACTTGAGGCTGAATTTAATTTCAGTTGGAAGGCTAGATGATGAAGACTATGATAGCAGATTTCATAGAGGGCAATGGAAGCTCAGTAAGGGTTCTTCTGTTATAGCTAATGAAAAGAAATGTCATACTTTATTTGGGTTACAGGCTAAAGCTTATGGTGAGCAGTTAAATGCTACAAAAAAAGACTTCAGCATGGAGTTGTGGCATAGGCAATTGGGACACATGAGCGAGTAAGGGCTGCAAGCTCTTTCCAAGAGAGAGGTATTGCTAGACCTTAGAGGCATACATCTGAACCCTTGTATTAATTATTTAGTTGGTAAATAACATAGAGTTTCATTTGCTAGTCCTACTTTGTCTAAAAAAATGCATGTCTTAGATTGTATTTATACAGATGTATATGGTCCTTTGAGGATAAAAACTCCTGGTGGATCTGTTGATATTCTTGGTATAAGTGGTACACTTTATTTTGTCACTTTTATAGATAATTTTTCTAGGAAAGTTTGGGTCTATGCTTTGAAGACCAAAGGTCAGGTTATTAATGTCTTCAAAGAGTTTCATGTCATGGTTGAAAGGGAGACAAAAAGGCAATTGAAATGCATAAGATCATATAATGGTGGTGAGTATACATGATTATTTAATAATTATTGTAGGTCACATAGGATCCAACATGAGATAATAGTTCCTAGTACACCTCAGCATAATGTAATTACAAAGAGGATGAACCACACCATCATGGAAAAGATCAGATGTATGCTTTCACAAGCCAAGCTACCCAAAAGGTTTTGGGATGAGGCTTTGAGGACTACAGCTGATGTGATCAACTTATCATCATGTACAGCCCTATATGGTGATGTTACATAGCATGTATGGTTAGAGAAATATGTTTCTTATAAGCATTTAAGAGTGTTTGGTTGTCGTGCATTTGCACATATTCCAAACAATCAGAGGTCTAACGGGATAGTAAGACTAAAGAATGTATTTTTCTTCGTATGATCATTTTGGTTACAGGCTTTGGGATCCAGAAAAGCAGAAGGTGTTTAGAAGTAAAGACGTAATCTTCTTTGAGGATCAAACTTTTGAAGATTTGAAGAAGAAGGCACTAGCCAATACTTCTGCAGAAGGATTAGCAGATTGTGACCCAATTACTCCTTCAGTATATCAGGGTGATGGGGGAGATGTGCAGGAAGATGGTATAGAGCCTGATGTTGATCTACCTATATGACATGTTGAGCAAGAAGAAGTTGGAGAGCAACTTCCCGCAGAACCTCAGTTGAGAAGATCTTATAGACAACGTCAACCTTCTAGAAGATACTCTACAGATGAGTATGTACTGCTTACTGATGCAAGTGAACTAGAGAGTTACCAGGAAGTAGTTGAAAGTGAGCAGAAAGAGAAGTGGTTAGTTGCTATGCAGGAAGAGATGGATGCTCTTCACGAGAACCACACTTATGATTTAGTGCTACTACCAAATGGAATGAAAGCCTTAAAGAACAAGTGGGTTTTCAGGTTGAAGACTCAAGAATATTATTCTCAACTAAAGTACAAAGCTAGATTGGTTGTGAAAGGCTTTGGTCAAAAGAAAGGTATTGACTTTGATGAGATTTTTTCTCCTATTATTAAAATATCTTCTATTCGTGTTGCTTTTAGTATTGCTGCTAACCAGGACTTGTAGGTTGAGTAGTTAGATGTGAAGACAGCTTTCCTTCAAGGGGATTTGGAGGAGGAAATTTATATGAAGCAACCAGAAGGCTTCAAAGTCAAAGGTAAAGATAACTTTATCTGTAAATTGAAGAAGAGCTTATATGGGCTAAAGCAAGCTCCAAGACAGTGGTACAGAAAATTTGATTCATTTATGATAGAAAATGGATACAAAAGAATGGCTTTAGATTATTGTGTGTACATCAAATGGTTTGGTGAGGATTTTATTATTCTCTTACTTTATGTTGATGACATGCTTATTCTTGGGAAAGATATGTCTAAAATTGACAGATTGAAGAAGGAGCTAAGTGAGTCTTTTGCAATAAATGACATAGGGCCAGCAAAACAAATACTGGGTATGTAGATTTCCTATGATAGAAAAAATAAGAAGATTTGGTTGTAACAGGAGAAATACATCGCAAAGGTATTGGAAAGATTCGGTATGAGAAATGCAAAACTAGTTGGTTCTCCTCTTGCAGATCACTTCAAGTTGTGCTCAGAACAGACTCCATCAAGTGATGAGGAGAAGGAGAAAATGTAAAAGGTTCCTTATGCTTTAGCAGTTGGAAGTTTAATATATGCAATGATATATACGAGGCCAGACATCGCATATGCAGTTGGTGTTACTAGCAGATTTCTTGCAAATCTAGGCAAAGAACACTAAGCAGTAGTGAAGTAGATTTTTAGATATCTAAGAGGGAGCTCTAAGGTTTGTTTAAGCTTTGGAGGTTGACCACATATGTTGACAGGTTATATAGATGCAGATATGGTAAGAGATATAGATACAAGGAAGTCTACTTCAGGTTATGTACTTACTTTTGCAGGGGGAGCTATGTCATGGCAATCCAGGTTACAAAGGTATATTGCTTTCTCCACCATAGAAGCAGAATATATTGCTGCTACAGAGGTATACAAAGAAATGTTATGGATGAAAGAATTCTTATAAGAATTGGGGCTAAAATAGAAAAATTATGTGGTGCATTGTGACAGCCAGAGTGTCATCCATTTGTGTAAGAACCTAATGTTTCATTACAAGTCAAAGCATATAGATATCAGATACCACTGGATTCGAAATGTATTTGAAGAGAAGCAGTTGCAGCTTTAGAAAATTCACACAAATGACAACGGAGCAGACATGTTGATAAAGACTTTACCAAAAGAAAGACAGGAGATATGCCGACAGCTGGTCAGCATGGCTTCATATTGAGGAGTCATGGGACAACCTCCCTTTTGGGCTAAAGGGGGAGGTTGTTGGCTGACAGCCCATATTCAGCCCAATGTGGGCTTTATTAGCCCACATCTCATCCCCTCTTAACCTAACCCTAATTAATATTAGGGGGTGTGGGTAGCTGTGTTTTAGAAGCAGAAAAAGGCTATAAATAGGGCAGCAACAAGGGCAGCAAGCAGGAGATTTTTGTAGCAGTAAAGAGGAGAAGAAAAAGGTAGAAAAATAAGAGAAAGAAAGGGAAGAAAATAAGAACAACACAGAGACTATTCTCAATCATCTAACAGTGTTCTCATCTCAGCTTAGATCAAATCTACAGTAGACTCTTGCTGTGATTACTTGGGGAGGTTTTAGATATTGTGGACAGTGACGTGATCCTTGTATCTCAGTTGTTCTCTTGTGATTGTTGCTAGGGTTTAGGGTAAGAGATTGAGATTTGTATATTCATTATTCTCATAGTGGATTATCTTTAATTTGCCCCATGGTTTTTACCCTTCATATCGGAGCGATTTTCCATATATATCTTGGTATTTTATTTGACTATGATTTCATTTAATTCCATTGCATATCATGGTCTGTTAGTATTTGTTCATATACAAAGGTTATTCTTCATTATATCCCATCAGTCGGGAGTCCCTTATGCTCTGTTCTCCTCTTCCCCGACATCATCATCATCGTCCACTCTCAACTCTACCTTGCTCACCACCATAAGAGTCGTTGGTCTCGATCTACTTGAGAGAGGTCTTGAAGGGGTTCTCTCAAGGTCCCTGGCTGGTTAAGACAAGCTCAGCTTTCTCAACCTCTCTCACAATTCTTTCCGTGATCCCATCCCACCAGAGCTATTCCACTTGAAGCTCTTGAAGGTGCTCGACGTAAGCAGCAGGGAGTTCCCACTAGGTATAGGAAACCTCTCGGGCCTGCAACACTTGGATGTGTCCGGCAACAGGTTCACCGGGATCATCCCTGATGAGTTTCACGGCCTGGCAAAGCTTGAGGTTTTCTCAGCTACATCTAATGAATTTGTCGGTCCGTTGCCCTCTTCTCTGTCCTCGTGCTCGATGCTTACGTTGCTTAATCTATGGAACAATTCTCTTGAAGGTAACATCGACCTTGGCTGTAGACGATTAGTTCATCTTGCTACCCTCAACCTTGGATGGAATTGGTTGCAGGAAGTCATTCCGGAGGTTCTCTCTTCTTGCAAGGCATTGCAGATCCTAAATTTGTCTCTCAACAAACTAAGTGGCCAGGTTCCCGACTGTTGGGAAAAACCTGTTAAAACGGAATATTCTTTTCCCTCTTTGTGTATCAAAATGGGTTTCTCATCAAAATACCAACTTGATATCCAAATAAAAATATCAACCAGCATAGCATAAACAATAGAGTAAAAATCAATCACATAGTGAGACCAAATCTTTTTAACGTGGAAAACCCAATATGGGAAAAATCACGGGACCGTAGTCCACCTCAAACTTCCACTATCAATAGTAATGATAACAGGTTTAAAATCTCTAGAATAATCAGAGGATCATAATAACATCAAGATCATAGATCTCCTCGTAAGGGAATTTTAGGTCTCACAAAGTAGATATAGTAGGAAAGTATCTTAGAGAGGGTAAACTGTAGATCAACACCGTTAGGATTATAGAGTTTGCTATAAGGATTCTCCACATAAAATTTGGGCCAAAACTGACAACGTTTGGCCACCGATCGTCAAGCAAAAATCTTTAAAACCTTACTTTCTCTCTCTATTTCTCTCTCTCTTCTTTTCTCTATGTGCGTCGTCGCTTGTTGCACGCTCACTTGCACACATGCACGCTGCACTCTCACGTTCACTGTGCACACACGCATGCTGCACTCCACCAAACCCTATCTCTCTCTCTTTTTAATTTCTACCTTCAATTATTGATTTAGGCTCAACAAGCCCAATTGTCCAAGTCCACATATGGGCTGGACTTAACAATTCTCCCCCTCCAGCTCATATGGTGGACTGTACCAAGCCCGCTCTTCGCCTACATGCTTCAAGCTTCTCCTTAGGCAAAGACTTTGTCAATATATCTAAACCATTCTCACTGGTATGCACTTTTTCCAACTGTAATTCTTTCAACTCAAATACATCACGAATCCAGTGATATCTCACATCAATATGCTTGGATCTAAAATGGTATGTTGAATTCTTGGAGAGGTGAATGACACTCTGACTGTCACAGTAAACAGTATATCCTTCCTGTTTCATGCTCAATTCTTGTAGAAACTTTTTCATCCATAAAGCTTCCTTGCATGCTTCAGTAATTGCTATGTATTCTGCTTCTGTGGTTGATAGAGCAACACACTTCTGTAACTTAGACTACCAAGAGACTGCTACTCCAACAAATGTCATCAAAAATCCCGAAGTGGATTTCCTGGAATCAGTATCACCTGCCATGTCTGCATCTGTATAACCTTCTAACACAGGTTCATCACTGCTAAAACATAAACACAACCTGAAAGTACCTCTTAGATATCTTAATATCCATTTCATTACTGCCCAATGTTCCTTTCTAGGATTAGAGAGAAATCGGCTGACAACTCCAACTGCATGAGCTATATCTGGCCTAGTACAAACCATAGCATACATCAAACTGCCTACTGCAGATGAGTAAGGCACTCTGGACATTTCTTCTTTTTCTTTCTCACTTGTAGGACATTGTTTCGAATTAAGCTTGAAATGACCTGCAAGTGGAGAACAAACTGCTTTGGCTTTACTCATATTGAATCTTTCAAGAACCTTTTCAATGTAAGTCTCTTGAGATAACCAAATCTTCTTTTTCTTCCTTTCATGAAGAATCTTCATGCCAAGTATTTGTTTCACCGATCCCAAGTCTTTCATGGCAAAAACCTTAGCTCTCTTTTAAGCTTTCCAATTTTTTCAACATCATGACCAACAATCAGCATATCATCCACATATAGCAGTAAAACAATAAAATCATCATCTGAAAATTTCTTCATAAACACACAATGATCAGATGTGGTTCTATCATACCCTTGGCTCATCATAAAGGAATCAAACTTCTTGTACCACTATCTAAGTGCCTGTTTGAGTCCATATAAGCTTTTCTTAAGCTTACACACTAGATTTTCTTTTTCCTTGACTTTTGAAACCTTCTGGTTGCTCCATGTAAATTTCTTCCAAATCACCATGAAGAAATGCTGATTTTACATCAAGTTGCTCAACTTCTAAATTCAAGCGGGCAGCTAAACCAAAAACAACTCGGATAGAGGACATTTTCACAACTGGAGAAAATATTTCTTCAAAGTCAATACATTTCTTCTGACTGAATCCTTTCACAACTAGTCGTGCCTTGTATCTTTGTTGTGAGCTATTATTTTCAGTCTTCAATTTGTAAACCCACTTATTCTTGAGAACTTTCTTCTCTTTAGGCAACTTTACCAAGTCATAGGTGTGGTTCTCAAGCAAAGATATCATCTCTTCTTGCATGGCTTTAACCCACTCATTCTTATTCTCATGTAGAATAGCTTCTTGGTAAGTTTCTGGCTCTCCCCCATCAGTAAGCATAACATACTCATGTGGAGGATATCTCGTAGATGGTTGTCGCTCTCTAGTGGATCTCATCAATGGAATCTCAACTGGTGGTGGAGGTGCTTGTTCAGTTGGTTCAGCATCAACAACTGTAGGTCTATCATCACTGGTATTCTCACCACAATCTTCTTATTCATCTCCCCCATGATCATCATGAACTACATGTGAAGGAACTGGACCCAGACTCAAGGAATATAAACGGAGGTTTCTGGCTTCTCAATATTATCACCATCATCAAACAATTGGTCTTCAAGAAACACAACATCTCTGCTTCTAATAATATTCTTGTTCACTGGATCCCATAATCTATACCCAAACTCTTCATGACCATATCCCAAGAAGATACATGCTTTTGCTTTACTATCAAGCTTGGACCTCTCATCTTTAGGAATATGAACAAATGCTTTACACCCAAAGACTCTTAAGTGATTATAAGATATATCTTTTCCTCTCCATACTCTCTCTGGAACATCACCTTTCAGAGGAACTGATGGAGAAATATTTATCAGATCAACTGTAGTTCTCATAGCCTCCCCCCAAAATGATTTTGGTAACTTGGCGTGAGAAAGCATACACTTAATCCTTTCTTCAATGGTTCTATTCATTCTTTTTGCCACATCGTTCTGTTGAGGAGTTTTAGGAACTATTTTCTCAAGCCTGATACCATAGAACCTGCAATAATTCTCAAAAGGACCCCTGTACTCGCCACCATTATCTGATCGGATACACTTTAGCTTTCTGCCAGTTTCTCTTTCAACACTGACATGAAACTCTTTGAAAACATCGAGTACCTGGTCTTTGGATTTCAAAGCAAAAACTCACACTTTTCTAGAATGGTCATCAATAAAAGTAACAAAATAAAGAGCACCTCCAAGAGTTCTAGTTTGCATAGTGCAAACATCAGTATGAACTAAATCAATAACATCTAATCTTTTAGATGATGGATATGTCTAAACTACAACTCTATGTGTTTTTCCAGCTAAGCAATGATCACAAGATTTAAGAGATGTACCTTGCAACTTTGGTAAGAACTGCTTTCTAGCAAGAGTTTGAAGTCCCTTCTCGCTAATATGTCCAAGCCTCTTATGCCAAAGATCTATACTTTCACCTTTTTGAATTACATTAATCTCTCCTTTATGTAACTTAGCTTCCATGACATAAAATGAGTTAAGTTTCTTTCCTCTTGCCACAATCAGAGAACCTTTAGTGAGTTTCCATATGCTTTCACCAAAATAGTGTGCAAAGCCCTCATCATCAAGTCTACCTGTAGATATCAAGTTAAGACGAATATCTGAAACATGTCTTACATCTTTGAGTATCAATTTGCTCCCAATACTGGTCTCTAAGCAAATATCTCCAATACCCACAATCTTAGATGTACCACTGTTTCCCATTCTGACATTACCAAAATCACCAGCAATGTAAGATCTAAATAAATCATCATGAGAAGTAACATGAAATGAAGCACCAAAGTCAATTATCCAATTACTGTTCTGAGCTACAAGACTAACATAACCTTCATCATAGACAATAGTGATATTACCTTCAGCAGCAACTGTATTTGTCTCTTTCTCATTTTTCTTCATTTCATTCTGTTCTCGCTTCCAAAACCTACACTCTTTCTTCATATGACCTGGCATGTTACAGTGAAAATATTTGATATCTCTTCTAGACTTGGATCTTCCTCTATAACCATGTGGATTTCTGCTGACTTCTTCCATATCTTTCTTGTTTTTCAGTAACAAATGTCCCAGAAGAAGATTCACCCTGTTCTTTCCTTCTAGCATCTTCATTTAGCAAATTGTCTTTAACCATATCTATAGTTAGAGTTCCCTCTAGCGTGGAGTTGCAAATAGTCACAACATACGTTTCCCAATTTTTTGGTAAAGAGCTGAGAAGTAATAATCCTTGCATCTCATCATCTATATTCATTTTCATAGCAACCAACTTGTTTGCAAGACTTTGAAATAGGCTCATGTGCTCAACAATGTTACCACTACCTTTATACTTCAAATTTACAAGCCTTCTGAGGAGAGAAATTCTATTTCCCATAGTCTTTTTCGCAAAGAGATTTTCTAACCTTTGCCAAACAACATCAGCTCTGGTTTCATCTGAAATATTCTCATGCAAGTTTATATCCATCCATCTTCTAATATAGGCAATAGCTTTTCTATGTTGAACTTCCCATTCTTCACCGTCCATAGTAGAAGATTTATATTTAATCTTGATGGGCTTATACAAATCTTTACAATAAAGCAAATCTTCCATCAAACACCTCCAAGTAGAATAATTTGATGAGTTCAATTTAATCATACCATCTGATTGCTCCATTTCAATCACGCAAGAAAAAACTAGCACCAAATAACCTAATGCTCTAATACCACTTGTTGGGAAAAACATGTTAAAGCGGAATATTCTTTTCTCTCTTTGTGTATCAAAATGGGTTCCTCATCAAAATACCAACTTGATATCCAAATGAAAATATCAACCACATAAACAATAGAGCAAAAATCAATCACACAGTGAGACCAAATCTTTTTAACGTGAAAAACCCAATATGAAAAAAACCACGGGACCGTAGTCCACCTCAAACTTTCACTATTAATAGTAACGATAACAGGTTTATAATCGGTCTTCTCTAGAATAATAAAATGATCACAATAACATTAAGATTATAGATCTCCTCGTAAGAAAATTTTAGGTCTCACAAAGTGGATATAGTAGGAAAGTACCTTAGAGAGGGTAAACTATAGATCAACACCGTTAGGATTGTAGAATTTGCCGTAAAGATTCTTCATATAAAATTTGGGCTAAAACTGACAACGTTTAGCCACCGATCGTCAAACAGAAATCTCAAACCTTATTTTCTCTCTCTTCTTTTCTACATGTGCATGTCGTTTGCTGCACGCTCACCTGCACACACGGACGCTGCACTCCACCAAACCCTATCTCTCTCTCTCTCTTTAATTTCTGTCTTCAATTATTGATTTGGGCTCAACAAGCTCAATTGTCCAAGCCCGGGCTGAACTCAACACGACAAGCTTCAAGACCTTTCTCTCTCCTACCTGAATCCGCATGGAAATAGCCTCTCAAATAGCACTGAAAGTTCTTCAAGAGTGCCAAAACTTGACAGTTCTTATACTCACCAAAAACTTTGTAGGTGAAGAAATGCCGATTGATGCAATCCGAGGATTTCGAAACATACGTGCCCTCGCCATTATAAATAGTGCTTTGACCGGTTCCCTCCCCTCACGGTATGAAATTGCAGGGAGCTCAGATTTCTCGATTTATCATGGAATCGTTTGACCTGAGAGATACCACGGTGGTTTGGAGAGTTTGATCATCTTTTTTTCATGAACCTGTCAAATAACTCAATCTGGGGGGAGATTCCTGTTTCCTTGACGGCGCTAAGGAGCCTTACTTTGGGAGTCAGCTTGCACGAAAATGTTTCTTCCTTCCAACCCCCATTCTTCAATTGGTATAGGGGTGGGCAGAACAATTTGTTGCGGGTTTACAAGCATTACACCGACTTTCCACCAACGCTGAACTTTAGTCGTAACAAAATGAGTGGATCAATATGTAAAGAGTTTGGGAAGATGAAGCATCTTCATGTGCTGGATCTAAGTAAGAACAACCTCTCAGGTTCTATTCCAGAAGAAGTGTCAAGCATGTTCAACCTAGATAGATTGGATTTGTCTTTCAATGACTTATCAGGATCCACTCCCTCTTCGATCACCAAGCTTAATTTCCTTTCTTTCTTCAGCGTTGCCTAAAATCATTTGCATGGACTGATTCCGAGTGGAGGTCAGTTCTTAAGCTTCCCCTGTTCGAGCTTTGAAGGAAACCCTGGTCTCCACAGTGATTCCAAAGTCTTCTGAAACTTGACTCTTGGTGCAACGTACCCGAATGAAGGTGACGATGATGAAGATAAATTCGTGTTGGAGGGACTACCATTTGCAATTGGATTGACATTGGGTTTTCTAACTACAGTTTACCTTGTAATGTGTTGTCGGGGTCACGGCTACTATTATGATTAAGAAAGAGAAAACAAAAGGCCAAAATGTGAAAGCCGCCAGAGAAATCAATGTATCTACCAAATAAATTGATTTGATTATGTATTATCGAGTAATACCGCTCTAAGATTCTCTCCCTTCACAAACTCTACTTGTCCTATAAAAGTCACTTGTTAAAGGGATAAAAAAAATGTCTAATTTCTCTTTATAATATGTACTACAGTAATCTTTTTAAGATCATTACAAATCGTCTCAAAATTCGTTTGAACTCCCTTGTGTCTAAGGAAATAGCCCTCATCTCAAAATTTTATCTCAAAATTTTGTTCGGATAAATATATTCACAATAATATCTTGATGGCCTAGAAAGTAGCCCACTAGATATATAACTCTAAAGATAAATCCCCTTTTATCCCAACTAAGTTAGACTTTGAAAAAGCTTATGATAGAATTTCTCATGCTATCATTCTTAGGGTCCTTTATATAGATAATTTTTTTAATTAGTTTATATAATAGATCTCTTTGTGTATTTTTTTTCCATCATTTTCTTGTTTTATCAATGACCAACCATTTTCTTATTTCAGGGGTAAGCATGAGATTAGATAAGGTGATCAAATCTCTCTGTATTTATATATCTTTATTGCCCAAATCTTAAGGTTTATGCTTAAGAAATTCATTACTCCTTTTTTATAGTAGATGAGATTTTTCTAACAGTTTGAGGAAATCTCTCTACTTTGTTGAGGGAAATCCTCTAATCTTGAGGAAAATTCTCCCTTCTAACCTGTATAAGTAAAAAAGGAAGGGGATATGTTAATAACAATCAACTTCTTCTACAATTTTGGTATCAGAGCAGTTCCTCCTTGACGACAGTAGTATCGCCGTGTGTTAGCCAAGCGGCCATAGTAACATGCTGCCTCAAGCGGAGTCATTGAAGAAGCACCAAGACACGGATTTAGAGCCAGTGCTAATGAGCACTGTCTTGGCTCTGCTCATTCACTCCTCTTCCTTCATCATTGGTCTTGCTTTTCTTCGCTAGCCTTGCTCCCTCTCCTATTTGCTGCCTACAGCAGACACTCTCCATCGCCGCCACACAAGGAGGAAAACATTCTCTCACTGCCTCCTTAATAGCGGCAAACGGTGAACAGTGGTGTCTTCCTTGCTTCCCAGCCAGCAGCAGTCGCAACTGCTACATCTTCCTTCCTCTACCGCAGCAGCTTTCACTGTCGCTTCCCTCTACACAACGACGCCTCCTCAACGGCGATGTCTTCCTCACTCAGTCTTCCTTGCTTAACGACGACTGCCGTGTCTTCCTCCTTCGCTATCGCAGCCACTTCCCGGCCAGCAACAGCCGCAACCACTGCATCTTCCTTCCTCTACCGCAGCAGCTTTCACTGCCGCTTTCCTCTATACACCTAATTGTTGCAGATTTCTCTCACTACAGTTTCCTTGAGTACCGCTGCAGATTTTCGCGGCCATTTCCCGACGAACCGCAGTCTTGAGTACCGCTGCAGTTTTCACGGTCATCTTCCGGCGAACTGCAACCTCTACAATCTGTTGTAGCAAGCAGCAATCCACAATAGTTGCCGGCAGCTTTGGGCACTGTTGTAGATTGCCCAATCTGCTGCAACAAGCAGCAATCTATAGCAGCGACCCCCTCCCTCATTCTCCACCTTGTGTGACCTGAGTATCATACAAGGTTCTTTGCATTGCTTCTACAAAAAAAAAAAAATGTCTTCGTTCAGTTCTTCTGATGTTTCAATTCCTATAGGGACTCCCACTTCTTATTCTTTTACAAGGCTTATCTCCATCAATACTGCCACGCTGATCCCCTTTAAATTATCAAAGGGTGGCAACTATGCATCTTGGCGAGCTCAATTTTCTAATCTTTTATTTGGATACGACTTGTTATGTTACAATGATGGCTCTTTCAATTGGCCTTCGACCATGCTCAACATCCCCGGAGATCCCAGTCTAGTACCCAATCCAGCTCATAAACTATGGCTACGTCAAGATCGTCTCATCCTCAAACCTATTCAAGCTTCAGTTGCTGGATCCGTTGCTCCCTTGATATCTTCATGTGTGACAACTGCCGATGCATGGTCTAAACTGCAAACCACCTTGGAAAATCATTCGCGTACTCGCAAGCTTAGTCTTATATCTAAGCTTATGGTGATAAAACAAGAGGGAAGTACTATCTCTGATTATCTACAACATATCAAGGTTATCATCGATGACTTGGCTTTGATAGGTCATTCCCTATGTGACGAAGAGGTTGTCATTCATACCCTCAATGGTCTTGACACCGACTACAAGGAATTGGCTATTGTAATTCGGGCACACGACTCGCCAGTCTCTTTTGAAGATCTCTATGTTAAGCTGACTGACTATGAGATGTACTTGAAGCGTGTGGACAAACTGCCTAGATCGACTGTCACAGCTCAAGTCAATCACAAGTCTAAACGGAAGAGCACTCGGTACTCGCCGAACATCACCCAAGGTTTGGCTAATGCGCCTCTTGATTCTGTGAGTTCCATGCAACACCCCTCCTATCCTCCTAGTCATCACTTCTCGCAAAGTGGCAACTCCAACCATCATCCGTCTTGGCATCCTGCCCTACTGAGCCATCAAAGACGGGTCATTTGCCAACTGTGTGACAAAGTCGGCCACTCCGCTAAAGTTTGCCGGTCTCGTCCCCGCCTCCCTGCTCCGTCATACTGGCCTTAGGCAAATCTCCTAACTACTCCGACACCTAGCCAGTCCAATTGGATTGTCGACTCTAGTGCCTCTCATCACATCATCGTTGATCTTCAGAATTTGTCTCTTCACAATCCCTATGGCGGTGATGAAGATATCATTATCGGTGATGGTAAAGGACATCCTATAACTCATATTGGTTCCACAACACTTAATTCTGACTCTATTATATTTACCCTCGATGATGTTTTATGCACCCCTCATATTAAACGCAACCTCATTTTTGTTTCTCAATTTTGCAAACATAACAATACTTCCATTGAATTCTTTCCTGATTCATTTCTTGTTAAGGACTTGAGCACGGGGGCATCATTAGTCCAAGGCCCGAATAAAGACAACATTTACGAATGGCCGTCAGCCTCTTGAATAACCCAGCCCACTGTTCATTCTTCTGTTGCGGCTTCATTTGATGTATGGCATCGTCGGCTTGGTCATCCCTCGTCCTTTATTCAGCAGAAATTATTTTCTTGTCACTCTCTTCATCGTTGACTAATTCTATAATGCATTGTGATGCATGTCTTAGTAATAAGAGTCATCAGCAGCCTTTTGGCTCATCTTTCATTTCCTCCTCTAAACCTTTTGAAATTATATATACTGATGTTTGGAGTCCTACTCCAATCTTATCTTTTGATAAGTTATGATTTTATGTTATTTTTGTAGATCACTTCTCTAAGTACATATAGATATATCCTCTTTCCCATAAATCTGACGTTTCTCACATTTTTTCCACTTTCCAGAAGTTGGTCGAAAACTATTTTCAATCTACCATTAAAACGGTCTACTCTGATGGTGGCGGTGAATATCAAGCCCTGGCATCCCATCTCTCTGCTTGTGGCATTCAACACCTCAAGTCTCCCCCACATACTCCTCAACTAGTTGGTTCTGCCGAACACAAACATCGGCATATAGTAGAAACTAGACTCACACTTCTACATCAGACTTCCATGCCTTCAACTTTTTAGATAGTAGCCTTTCAAACTATTGTCTACCTTATTAATTGAATGCCTACACCAGTCCTACAATACCAGTCCCCCTTTGACACACTATTTCACAAACCCCCTAACCTTCGTAAACTCCGAGTGTTCGGTTATTTATGTTATCCTTGGTTACGTCCCTATGCCTCTCATAAGTTAACATCCCGATCTACTCTTTGCATCTTTATTGGTTACTCACTTGAACATAATGCTTTCCGCTGCTATAATCTCCACACTCACAAAATCTTTATATCACGTCACGTTGTCTTTGTTGAGTCTAACTTTCCTTTCCAAACCCTTCCATATCCTGCTATACGGACCACTTCACTATCTCACTGGAGTATACCTTTGGACCACTCGGACGAGCCTCCCATGACTTCGTCTACTTCCTCCCCTCCTGATCCACACTATATCACTCCAGTTCAATACTTGCATGTTTCCTCTATTCCTACTCCACTCCACTCTTCCCCGATTGATGGGGTAATATGTTCCGAAACACAACCATCCTCTTTACCTCCTTCTCGCCCAAGTGCCCCTAACGTGTCTCCACTTGACCCAGTTTATGCCACAGATCCTCACCCAACATCACCTCCCAATCCTGTAGTCTCCAATCATCCTATGACCACTCGCTCTAATAATGATATTTTTAAACCTCGTCAAGTACTTAACCTACAAGCTATCATGAATTCCTCATCCCCCAACGTTGAACCCACCACCTTCACTCAATCATGGACTTCTGCGATATCTTAAAGGGACCCTAAATCATGGACTCTTTTTTCGTAAACACTCTCCACTTCATCTTCATACCTTTGCCGATGCTGATTGGGTAGGTAATCTTGATGAAAGAACATCCACATCGGGGTATATTATCTTCCTTGGTGCTCATCCAATCAGTTGGAGTTCTAAGAAGCAAAAGACAGTCGCCCGGTCTACAACTGAAGCTGAATATCGTGCTATTGCCGCTACCACTACAGAGCTCAATTGGATCACGAATCTACTCCAGGAACTCAACATCGATTTCACCCCTACAATATATTGTGATAATATTGGAGCTACCTATCTATGCGCTAATCTGATATTTCACTCCCGCATGAAACATATTGCTATCGACTTCCACTTTGTACGCGATCAAGTTGTCCGCCATCAACTTCGTGTTTCTCATGTTCATACGGCTGATCAATTGGCCGACTCATTCACGAAGCCTCTAGCTCGTAAACTTTTTGCATTACATCAGTCCAAGATTGGCCTTCTTGATAGGAGCACCATCTTGTGGGGGCATGATAGTAGATGAGATTTCTCTAACTGTTTGAGGAAATCTCTCTACTCTGCTGAGGGAAATCCTCTAACCTGTTGAGGAAAATTCTCTCTTCTAACCTGTATAAAAGGAAGGGGATATGTTAATAACAATCAACTTCTTCTACAACTTGTTTATCTATTTATTTTCTAACACTTTTAACTTCGAATGCTAGTTTAAGATTTATCACCATATGTTTGTAGATGCTATTCTTCTTTATTAAGAAGGTAAACAAAAGGTTGCGTCACACTATTAGGAAAATTTTTCACACCTATAAGATCATCATGAATCAGAACCTTAATTTAAGTATGAAGTTTTCTTCCCTAGGAACACCACTAGAATTATTAAAAAAGATATTTATAATCATTTTTCATTTAGGAGGGGAGCTTCTCTTTGAAGTATTTGAGCACCATTATTGCCCCTAGAAGAATAAGTCAAACCTATCTTTTTGGTATGGTTTAGCCAGTTTTGGATCAGATTGATATTTGTCAAGGGAGATCTTTTTCGTAAGAGAATAGAATTGTATTAATTAACTCTATGCTGAATTATATCCTTCTTCGTTCTTTGAGTGTCTCCTAGATGCTAAATATGATTCTTGATGGGGTGATGAAGTTAGTTAGAAAGTTCTTATGATATGGTGGTGAAGACTCTCATGACTTATATCTCTTACCTTCAGAGAAGTGTAAGAGAGGCTAGGCATTAAGGACTTGGATAATTTGAAGTTCGCTTTGTAGGGGAGGAGGATATTAGAATATTTGAACAATTCTAATAGTTTGTGGTTTGAGATAGTAAGAGCTAAATATGGAAATGTTGATTATTGAAATATCCAACATTTTACTAAGGATAGTTGGTCTTGAAGATTTATCTATTTTTGAAATATTGCATGATGGATTCTCTATATTTATAAGTAATGGTTCATCTATTAAAACTTTCTTAGATTTATAGATTTTGGATGTGCTTATGTGCTTGAAGCTGATTTTTTTATAATATTTCTGAAATGCAAAGTGATTGTACGGTTTTGGATTTTATTTTGTAATGGGTGTTGGGATTTACCCAAGCTGCAATCTTTATTTGAGAATGTGATTTTTGAGATTATTAGCCGAATGGATCTTGCCTTTGTGTCACATGAAGCCTTCTAGCTATAAAAGCATAATGAGAGAGGTTTAATTTCTTGAAGTCTGCGTATAGGTATTTGCATTGTCAAAATAATAATTTTCTGTCTACTAGGGATCGATGGCATAGATTAGCGAAGCTTCCGGTGCTATCAAGGGTAAGGGTATTCTATTAGAAGCTTTTGCACCGTCGTCACTCCATGTCTGACTATCTTGGTAGGCTGGGTGTGTGTGATACTTTATTATGTCCTTTTTATTGTAAGGTATCTAAGTTGATCTTACTTTGTTTCTTTGAATGTTTGTTTGCATGCGAGTTATAGAATCTAATTGATGTTCACTTCCTTTCCTTTCAAGCTTGACATGAGAGGGAATGGGTTAACAAGGGTATGCAGATTGGGTCATCCTGGATTGGCATTTTAGGCTATTATTACCACTACCTTACGGTGGTTGTGGCAGGTGAGGAATAAGATTCTTTTCTATAAGATTATGGCTTTAGTGTTGGCTTATGATATGGCCAAGCAACCGGATAGCTGTGAGCATGGGCAAAATCATTGATATGTGTCTTAGTGTAGATCACAAACAGAATGGGTAAAGTTTAATTGTGATTGATCCTATAAAGAGATAGAGTTAGGCTGTTTGAGATTTCTCATAAGTAGTGATACTAGTGATTCCTTATTAGCTAAATACAGGTGTGTTGAAGAAAAGAGCATCCTCTATTGTGAAGCTATAGTGTTGCGGGATGGACTCAAGATTGCTGCACAAGATGGTATCAAGTTAATATATATAGATTCTAATAAAAGAATAG
Organism: Musa acuminata AAA Group; assembly: GCF_036884655.1. Taxonomy (NCBI): domain Eukaryota; kingdom Viridiplantae; phylum Streptophyta; class Magnoliopsida; order Zingiberales; family Musaceae; genus Musa; species Musa acuminata. The sequence continues at coordinate 11,095,829 of NC_088353.1, read as the reverse complement.
AAGATAAGAATAATTATTAAAGAAGTTTTATTGAAAAAGTGAAAAAGCAACAGAATAGAAAGATTTCCTCATATAGTTGAGAAAATCTTATCTTCTATCATGCCCCCGCAGAATGGTTTACAAGTGAGAGGCTTCATGAGTAGGGCAAGAGCATATCGCTGCTACTATTGTGATTGTTGTTGTTGTGAGGGCACAGGCAATCTTGGATCGATGCAAATAATGGTTTACAAGTGAGAGGCTTCATGAGCAGGGCAAGAGCAGATCGTTGCTACTGTTGTTGTGAGGGCACAGGCAATCTTGGATCGATGCAAAAAATGGTTTACAAGTGAGATGCTTCATGAGTAGGGCAAGAGCAAGTCGCTGCTACTGTTGTGATTACTGTTATTATGAGAGCACAGGCATTCTCTTCGTCCTCCTTAAGTCCGCCCTTCATTCTCCTTAAGTTTGCCGACTGTTGACAAATCAGCGAAGGCTACCGCGGTGAGAAAGATAAGGATTGGAGCTTCTTAGGAACGTGGCTGCAGCAACGTTGGTCGCTGGCCGAAGGCAAGAGCGAAGCTTTGCTTTTCTCAACGGCATTGGTCGCTGGCCAAAGGCAAGAGCGAAGCTTCGCTTTTCTTATTGCTCTGATACCATGATAAAAAGAATAGAAGATAAGAATAATTATTGAAGAAGTTTTATTTAAGAAGTGAAAAAGCTTAAATACATTAATCTCTCTCCTATTTATACAGATTATAGGAGGAAAAAATTTTCCTCAATAGAATAGAGGATTTTCAATATAAATATTTTTTTTTTTTATACTCTCAAAGCCACCACATGTTCCTTAACACATTGCAAAACTTTTTCATCACTCAATTGGCATATCTTTTTGTGCTCTGACCTCTTTTTTTGTACCTTCACGGTTTAGCTAATATATTCTGTTTTTGTTTGGGAAGGAAAAAAAAAAACAGAGCAAGAGACGCATTTTCCACCAGCAGTAGACTTGGGGTATAGTAGGCATAACCCGATCAGTGAGGCACCAATTTGCAAGAGTCACACTCATTTACCACCAGCACTAGCCTTCCTTGAGTCATAACGGATTGAATGGATCAATTTGGAGAGTGTTTGGAAATTTGAAGCATCTTCATATGCTGGATTTGAGCCGGAACAAATTCTCAGGTTCTAATCCTGAAGAACTATCAAGCATGTAATGCCATAACTTCGTCTGTGTTAGCACAACATGATAGAATGTGAATCTGATTTAGGTCAACTACTAATTTGATTCTCCTAACGAAGAGGAGATATTACTAGTTATCGATTGGGATTGAAATATCAGAAATGTTCCTATTAATATTCTTCACAATATCATGCACATCCTTATAGTTAGAAAAACGGAATAAAGCAACTTAAATTGTCCCCTAAAGAAGATAACCAAAGGTGACCTTAGATAAATATCTAGCATCAAAGTTAGGCAGCCACGCACAAGGGGTCACCTTCCACGTTAGTCTCTTAATCAGTGACCCTAAAGGCCTCTCCTCTCTTCGACTTAACACTGCCATTAACCCTTCAAACAAATCTATTGCTCCTCCAATGTTTGCTAGCTTCGGTCATCGAACAAATGACTGTTACGCTGAGTTATAAAGTTGATCACCATATGAAATTTCTAACGTTGCTGAATAGTAATTGTTGACTTGGAAAAAAAATCCTGCAGACAAAAAGAAAATCATGAACCGGAGAGTAACGTCTATCTTGAAGGGGATATAATAAGGAATAATTTTTTATATGAACAAATACTAGAAAATCATAATACACAGCCGAATTAAATGGAAGCATAATCAAACATAACACCAAGATATATGTGGAAAACCCCTTCAATGTGAAGGGTAAAAACCACGGGACAAACTAGAGATAATCCACTATGAGAATAATAAATATACAAATCTCAATCTCTTACCCAAAACCCTAGCAACAACCACAAGAGAGTAACTGGGATATGAGGATTACGTCACTGCCCACAATATCTAAAACCTCCCCAAGTAATTACAGCAAGTGTCTACTGTAGATTTGATCTAACCTAAGATAAGAATACTGCTAGATGATTAAGAACAGTCTCTCTACATTGTCCTTGTCTTTTTCCCTATCTTTCTCTTGTTTTTCTACCATTTTTCTTCTCCTATTTACTACTGCGAGGATGTCAATGTTGCTACACTCGTTGCTGCATCTTTCTGCATATTTTCTACCTCTAAAACGTAGCCACCACACCCCCCTTATATTGATCTAGGGATAGGTCAAAGAGGTGTGGGTTGTGGGCTGATAAAGCCCACCATGGGCTGAACCCACTTTGGGCTGCCAGCCCAACAACCTCCCCCTTCAGCCCATAAGGGAGGTTGTCCCATGACTCCTCAATGTGAAGCCATGCTGATCAACTGTCGGTATATCTCTTGTCTTTCTTTTGGCAAGGTCTTCGTCAACATGTCTGCTCCTTTGTCATCTGTATGAATTTTTTGAAGCTGCAACTGCTTCTCTTCAAATACATTTCGAATCCAATGGTATCTGACATCTATATGCTTTGATTTGGAATGAAACATTGGGTTCTTACACAAATGGATGACACTCTGGCTGTTATAATGCACCATATAATTTTCCTGTTTTAGACTCAATTCTTGTAAGAATTCTTTCATCCATAACATTTCTTTGTATACCTCTATAGCAGTAATATATTCTGCTTCTGTGGTAGAAAGAGCAACACATCTTTGCAACCTGGATTGCCATGACACAGCTCCCCTTGCAAAAATAAGTACATAACCTGAAGTAGATTTTCTCATATCTATATCTCTTGCTATATCTACATCTGTGTAACCTGTCAACACAGGTGGTCCACCTCCAAAGCTTAAATAAACCTTAGAGCTCCCTCTGAGATATCTAAAAATCCACTTCACTGCTACCCAGTGCTCTTTGCCTGGATTTGTAGGAAATCTGCTAGTAACACCCACTGCATATGCGATGTCTGGCCTCGTACATACCATTGAATACATTAAACTTCCAACTACTAAAGCATAAGGAACATTTTGCATTTTCTCCTTCTCCTCATCACTTGACGGACTCTGTTCTAAGCACAACTTGAAGTGATATGCAAGAGGAGAACCAATTGGCTTAGCATTGCTCATACTGAACTTTTCTAATACTTTCTCGATGTATTTCTCCTGTGACAACCAAATCTTCTTAATTTTTCTATCATGAGAAATCCGCATGCCCAGTATTTGCTTTGCTGGCCCCATATCTTTCATTGCAAAACACTCACTCAGTTCCTTCTTCAACCTGTCAATTTTAGATATATCTTTCCCAAGAATAAGCATGTCATCAACATAAAGTAAGAGAATAATAAAATCCTCACCAAACCATTTGATGTACACACAATGATCTGAAGCCATTTTTTTGTATCCATTTTCTATCATAAATGAATCAAACTTTCTGTACTACTATCTTGGAGCTTGCTTTAGCCCATACAAGCTCTTCTTCAATTTGTAGACAAAGTTCTCTTTACCTTTGACTTTGAAGCCTTCTGGTTGCTCCATATAAATTTCCTCCTCCAAATCACCATGAAAGAAAGTTGTCTTCACATCTTACTGCTCAACCTCCAAGTCCTGGCTAATAGCAATACCAAGAGCAACACGAATAGAAGACATTTTAACAACAGAAGAGAAAATCTCTTCAAAGTCAATATCTTTCTTTTGACCAAAGCCTTTCACAACCAATCTAGCTTTGTACTTTGGTTGAGAACAATATTCTTGAGTCTTCAACCTAAAAACTCACTTGTTCTTCAAGGCCTTTATTCCATTTGGTAACAGCACCAAATCATAAGTTTGGTTCTTCTGAAGAGCATCCATCTCTTCCTGCATAGCAACTAACCACTTCTCTTTTTGCTCACTTTCAATTGTTTCCTGGTAATTCTCTGGTTCACCTGCATCAGTAAGCATCACATACTCATCTGTAGAGTATCTTCTAGAAGGTTGACATTGTCTAGAAGATCTTCTCAACTAAGGTTCTGCTGGAACTTGCTCTCCTACTTCTTCTTGCTCAACATGTACTGCAGGTAGATCAACATCAGACTCTACACTATCTTCCTGCACATCTCCCCCATCACCCTGATATACTGGAGGAATAACTGGGTCACAATCTGCTAATCTTTCTGCAGAAGTCTCGGCCGGTGCCTTCTTCTTCAAATCCTCAAAGGTTTGATCCTCAAAGAAGACTACATCTCTACTTCTGAACACCTCCTGCTTTTCTGGATCCCAAAGCCTGTAACCAAACTGATCATGTGAGTAACCAAGAAAAATACATTCTTTAGACTTACCATCCAACTTTTACCTCTCATTATCTGGAACATGTGCAAATGCACGACAACCAAATACTCTCAAATGCTTGTAGGAAATATCTTTTCCTGACCATACATACTATGCAACATCACCATCTAGGGTTGTACATGGTGATAAGTTGATCACATCAACTGCAGTCCTCAAAGCCTCATCCCAAAACCTTTTGGGTAGCTTGGCTTGTGAAAGCATACATCTGATCTTTTCCATGATGGTGTGGTTCATCCTCTCTACAATTGTATTATGCTGAGGTGTACCAGGAACTGTCATCTCATGTTAGATCCCATGTGACCTACAATAGTCATTAAACAATCCCGTATACTCACCACCATTATCTGATCTTATGCATTTCAATTTTCTTTCTGTCTCCCTTTCAACCCTGGCATGAAACTCTTTGAAGACATTAATAACCTGATCTTTGGTCTTCAAAGCATAGGCCCAAACTTTCTTGGAAAAATCATCTATAAAAGTGACAAAATAAAGTGCACCACTTATACCAAGAACATCAACAGATCCACCAGGAGTTTTTGTCCTCAAAGGACCACATACATCTGTATAAACACGGTCTAAGGCATGTATTTTTCTAGACAAAGCAGCACTAGCAAATGAAACTCTATATTGTTTACCAACCAAACAATCAATACAAGGGTTCAGATGTATACCTTTGAGGTCTGGTAATACCTCTCTCTTGGAAAGAGCTTGCAGCCCCTTCTCGCTCATGTGTCCCAATTGCCTATGCCACAACTCTATACTGAAGTCTTTCTCTATAGCATTTAACTGCTCACCATAAGCTTTAGCCTGCAACTTATATAAAGTATGATATTTCTTTCCACTAGCTATAACAAGAGAACCCTTACTGAGCTTTTATTGCCCTCTGTGAAATCTGCTTTCATAGTCTTCATCATCTAGTCTTCCAACTGAAATTAAATTCAGCCTCAAGTCAATCACATGCCTCACATCCTTAAGCACAAACTTGCAGCCAAGGTTGGTCTTTAAATGGATATCACCCATGCCAATGATGTCTGCTATGTCATAGTTGCTCATCTTGACAACACCAAAGTTTCTAGACCTGTATGTAGTAAAAAACTCTCTCTATGGTGTAGGATGATAAGAAGCACCTGTGTTAATCACCCACTCAAGATCCTGACACACACAATAAAAAATATCATCAGAATGAGACAAAATCAAATAATTACCACCCTACACTATAGTTATAGTATTATCCTTTGACTCTATAGACTCCACTTCTTTTCCCTTTTTCTTGTTCTTCTTAGGTTGCTTACATTAGTTCTTGTAATGTCCTTTCTCACCACAGTTATAGCAAACAATATCTTTTCTTGATCTTGACTTGTTCCTACCCATACGTGAACTGCTTCTATACTTTAACCTTCCTCTGTTCTCTGAGATAAGTGCCTGTGAATCATTCTGAGATGTTGCCGAACTCTTTCTTCTCAACTCCTCATTCAACAAACTGCTTGTTACTTGACTCATAGTGACAATACCATCTGGCGCAGAATTACTGAGGGAAACCACCAGTGTCTCCCAACTTTCTAGTAATGAACTGAGAAGTAACAATGCCTACAACTCATTATCAAGAGACATTTTCATAGAGGATAACTGGTTAGTAATATTCTGCATTTCATTCAAATGCTCAGCAATAGAAGCACCCTCTCTATATTTTAGGTTCACAAGTTTTCTGATCAAAAAAGTTTTGTTGCTAGTTGTTTTTCTTTCATAGAGACTTTCCAATTTTTTCCAAAGAGAATATGCAGAAATTTCAGTAGAAACATAGTGAAAGACACTATCATCAAGCCACTGTCTAATAAACCCAATTGTTTTTCGATCTAACATCTTCCACTCATCATCTGTTATAGTTGTAGGTTTTGCACTATCCCCCTGCAAAGGTCCATACAAATCTTTGCAATACAAGAGATCTTCCATTCTTAGTTTCCATATCATCCAATTGTTTCCATTTAAACTAATCATGCGAGAAACATTACTGGCCTCGATGTTCAAATATAAAAATTAAATCACCAAAACCCTGCTCTGATACCAGTTGATAGGGATATAAAGAGAAATAACTTTTGTATATGAACAAATACTAGAATACCATAATACGCAGCGGAATTAAATGGAAGCACAATCAAATAGAACACCAAGATATACGTGAAAAACCCCTTCAATGTGAAGGGTAAAAACCATGGGGCAAACTAGAGATAATCTACTATGAGAATAATGAATATATAAATCTCAATCTCTTGCCCAAAACCCTAGCAACAACCACAAGAGAATAACTGGGATACAAGGATCACGTCACTGCCCACAATATCTAAAACCTCCCCAAGTAATCATAGCAAGAGTCTACTGTAGATTTGATCTAACTTGAGATGAGAACACTGCTAGATGATTGAGAACAGTCTCTCTGCGTTGTCCCTACTATAGATTTGATCTAACTTGAGATGAGAATACTGCTAGATGATTGAGAACAGTCTCTCTGCGTTGTCTTTGTCTTCTTCCCTTTCTTTCTCTTGTTTTTCTGCCCTTTTTCTTCTCCTCTTTACTGCTGCGAGGATGTCAACGTTGCTGCACTCGTTGCTGCCTGTGTCTTTTCTACCTCTAAAACGCAGCCACCACACCCCCTTATATTGATCTAGGGTTAGGTCAAAGGGATGTGGATTGTGGGCTGATAAAGCCCACCATGGGCTGAACCCACTTTGGGCTGCTAGCCCAACATGCCTAACTTCTCTTCAGATAACAAGATTTGCAAAAAAATCGAAACTCAACCACAGAGTTAGTCAAGAAAACCCTGAGGTTTCAATTACTTTGGAGACCGCCACAATCTGCAGACTGTGGTGAAAGCATTTTAACTTGTCCTGTACTTGTGAAAGACGTTATACGAGTAGATTTCACTGCAAATAATCTACCCGAAAAAGTCTCTACTCATTTCAATCCTTCTTCGGTTGGATGTACTTCTCATAAAGGATTTGAGAAAATCGTTATATGAAGATGAAAATTCGGAAGAGAAAATAATCTATATTGCACTAGAAAAGAAGTACCTACAACATGCAACTACGAAGAAACTTCTTTGAACAACAAAACTCCGACTTCTTGAGTGAAAGCTCCACTTCTCTAGGCTGCAAGGTTGTTGCTGCCTCTCTCCCTTTCTCCTCATCTTCTCGGCCACCAGCACCTCTCCTTAAGGTGTTGCAGATGGCTTGTTGAAGAAGAAAAGCCTACTACTACCTATTGTTGGAATCGAGGAAGAGGAAGCTTTACAACAGGTTAAAGAGGGAGAGCTGCTGAAACAGTTGAAGAAGAAGAAGCTGATCTCTCCTTGGGGCCGGTTAGAAGCTAGAAGCTGGTCTCTCTATCGTTGGGGTTGTTGTCGCAAGCTGCTCTTTTGCTTCAAATGTTGGCTGGAGGCTTTATTGGCTACTTCTTGATATGTCCCCAAGGCTGTCGCATACCCTTGTGTTATAGTCTTGGAGGAGAGGACTTGTAGCTAGGGTGGACTCTCAATGAGAGTCCAACTCTCCGTTTAATCCAAGCCAAACTCAGATTGAGCTGAGTTACCCTTTGAGCTGATCTAACTTGTCTCTTGAGCTTGGGTTTGAGCTTAGGTCTGGATTGATCAGATTGTCATAGAATCAAAATTTGACTCAAACTTCAATTGAGATAAATTAGAGTATGATACGAACTTGGATTGAGCTAAATTGGGGTATGACTCAAATAACAAGTGGTCATACTAATTAATTGTGGCTCTCCCAATTAGCGATTAAACTCTTATTGATACTAGATTTGAAGATGAGGAAACTGTACTTCTCTTGCATGGGAGAATCTATTTTGGTTCATCATCATGGTCAACATTGTCGCACTCGGCTAGATCATCTTTTGATGCCATTTTGATGGGGTTCATCTTGTCACTGATCAACATCGACTTGAGGATCTTGTTTTTCCTTTTTTCCATCTTCTTTATGTTTTCCTTTGTTTCTCTCATATAAGGGGCATACTTCAATTTCAACTTAGTTGTTCACTAAGGAATTGATTGTTAGAGGTTGGATCTTTGAGGATAATCTCATCAATCTCCTCCAAATTTATCGGTGTTGGAGATGGCCCCAATAGCATGATCCTCATGTTTATCATGCTCCAAAAGACTTTGATTTCTTGTGCACCGCAATTAGGTTTACGAGATTTAGACAAGTATTCACCATCTTTTGTTTTACTTAGTCGATTGTCATGAGATCAATGACATATCCACTCTTATCTCGCTTGACGATAAACCTTTTGCCATCTTTTCAAAAAATCGATAGTAGTAGATATCTTAGTCCTAAAGCAAGGACTTCTAAAGATTACTTAACATATGTGAATGGACATAATTTTGTATAATATCTCATCAATATATTTGCTTGTAATGATAAAAGAAAACTTGCACGGTTAACCTTTCAGTTTATGAACCCATCCCTTGTTAAAGCAACGTGTATCGCACTCTTGAATTTAATTGTTCAAGGCATGCAATGTTCTACTTGTATATCATGCTGAACTTTCTAATCTTTACTCGAGCAAAACAACAGTACTTGACTCGGAAAAACCATAAGCTAGCATGTATCTACTAATAGAAGTTGAGTGATATTTCATCAATGTTTATATATATAGAGAGAGAGAAAATATTAACCTTCAATTATGTGGTTGGGACAATAGAAATCCCTAAATTTACGAAAATCTCCCTCCAGTTTGGAGGAGGACAAAATAGCCTTGCTTGATTGGCGAGGTTGTGGGCAATAACATTTTCCTCCATGTTTACATTATAAAAAATTGCCACATTCACAGCCTCAGATAGTTTGGATATGTCAATATACTGCGCAGATACCACAATATAGGAATAGATTTGTTCCAAAGATTCACAGCCTCTATGGAATCACTCTTACTGCAATATCGTGAAGTTTCAAGTGTGCAGCTTGTTGGGCTGACAGCGCACAAGTTCAGCTCATAGTGGGTTTTAACAGCTCACAACCCATTCTCCTTTCAAGTCAAATCCTAGATTTAATAAAGGAGTATAGTGGTTACGAAAATAAAAGAGAAAAAACTATAGCAACGAGGCATCAAATTACAGTAACATCTTGATTAAAAAAAAGGAGAAATTGATAGAAAATAAGAGAAGGAAAAGAAAAAAATAAAGACAACGTAGAGATATTATTCTCAATCATCCAAGTAATATTCTTATCTCAAGTTAGATCAGATCTACAGTATATTCTTATTGTGATTACTTGAGGAGAATTTAGATAGTATACATAGTGATGTACTCCTTGTATCCCAATTATTCTCTTGAGATTATTGCTTGGGTTTTGAGTAAAAGACTGATATATTCATTATTCTTATTATAGATTATCTCTAATTTGGCTCATTGTTTTTACCCTTCACATTGGAGGAGTTTTCTACATAAATCTTGGTATTCTATTTTATTATGATTTAATTTAATTCTACCATGTGTTATGGCCTACTAGTATTTGTTCATATATAAATGTTTCTTTCTCTTTATATCCCATCAACTAGTATCAGTGCAAGGTTTTAGTGATTTAATTTTTGTATTTGAACATGGAAGCCGGTAGTATTTCTCGTATAATTAACTTGAATGGAAATAATTGGATGATATAGAAACTAAGAATAGAAGATCTCTTGTATTGCAAAAACTTGTATGGACTTTTGCAATGGGATAATGCAAAGCCCACAACTATGACAAATGATGAGTGAAAGAGGTTAGATTAAAAAATAGTTAGGTTTATTCGATAGTAGCTTAATGACGGTGTCCTTCACCATGCTTCTACTGAAAGTTCTACATATTCTTTTTTGGAAAAAGATGGAAGGTCTCTATGAAAGAAAAATAACTGGCAACAAAGCTTTCTTAATAAAAAAACTTATAAACCTGAAATATAAAGAGGGTGCTTCTGTTGCTGAGTATTTGAATAAAATACAGAATATCACTAACCAGTTATCCTTTATAAAAATATCTCTTGATGATGAGTTGTATACATTATTACTTCTCAATTCATTACCAAAAAGTTGGGAGACACTAGTGGTTTCCCTCAGTAATTCTACGCCAGATGGTATTATCATCATAAGTCAAGTAACAAGTAGTTTGTTAAATGAGGAGTTGAGAAGAAAGAATTCAGGAACATCTTAGAATTATTCACAAGCACTTATCTTAGAGAATAGAGGAAGGTCAAAGTTCAAATATAGTAGTTCACGCATAGGTAAAAGCAAGTCAAGACCAAGAAAAGATATTGTTTGCTACAATTGTGGTGAGAAAGGATATTATAAGAATCAATATAAGCAACTTAAAAAGAGCAAGAGAAAGGGAAAACAAGTGGAGTCTGTGGAGTCAAAGGATAATACTACAACTACAGTGTAGGGTGGTGATTATTTGATTTTGTCTCCTTCTGATGATATTTTTTCTTGTGTGTATTAGGATCTTGAATGGGTGATTGATACATATGCTTCTTATCATGCTACACCACGGAGGGAGTTTTTTGCTACATATAGGTTAGGAAATTTTGGTGTTATCAAGATGGGCAACCATGGTATAGTAAACATTATTGGAATGAGTGATATCCACATAAAGACCAACCTGTTGAATCTTAGATTTTGATAATGAAACTAATTGAGAGTGTTTATGATTTAATCTATGTTTTGAGTAATGCAGGAAGCTTCGGTCAGGATGAGATAATTAAAGTAGGAAGAATCATACTGGGCCAAAGAAAAACATATCAGAAGATTGGACGTCGTGTCGAAGGATCGGTCGACATATCGACGAAAGGCCTCGGGCCATGAGATCGGGCATTGGGCCAAGAAGAGCAAAAATTATGTAAAAAAAATCAGTGTTGCAGAGGTCAATTAGCCAATTGGGTAATAGGCTGCAAGAGAGGACGATGCGCCAAAGAATCGGATGAGGCATCGATGAACCAATGACATGTCGGACAATATTTAATTAGCTTAGTAATAATTATCTAGATCAAAGTAGACTTTAAGTGTGCAGGATTAACTATGTTAGTGATCAAGGCATAAAGTAAAATAAAATCCCGAAGTCAAGAATGAGATTTCGTTGGAAATTCGATAGTTTGCCGGAAGTCCGAATGTTCATCGGAAGGTCTACCGAAATTAATCAAGAAGTCCATGAGCTTGTCAAACAAGCTCGTCAAAACTCGCCAAGAAGATCGTCGTGAAGTCTAGGAGCTTCCTTGGAGTCCGCTAGAATATTGCCAAAAGATCGTCAAAAGTTCACCAGAAGCTCGCTAGAAGAAACCAAGACTTGCCAGATTTAATTAGCTTAGTATATGCCTTAAAATTTATAGTTAGCATATAATTGGGTAGGAATTGGGCCAACTCAATTAAAAGCCAATTGGACCCAAGTTTGGGCTGTGTTAGGCCAAGTGGAAGGCCCAAACAATGACCCAACAGGTGGCACCGTCGTGGCATAGTCTCCGAGACTATGTCAAGCGATGGTACCGTTAATCTGGGTAGTGGTACCACCCATACACAGTCTCCCCGACTGTTAGGCGATGGTACCACTAGTCTAAGTGGTGGTACCGCCCAGTGGTAAGGAGGTCAAGTGGTGGTACCACTAGACTAGGCGGTGGTACCAACTAGTGTTAGTATTGTAAGCGATGGTATCGCCTAGTGTTAGTGTTGCAAACGGATATACCGCCCAGCATAGGCGGTGGTACCGCCAAGAGCCAGGATAAGACACTTTTAAGCTCTAAGTTTGAATCCACTTAAGGCCTATAAATACTCCTCTCATCCCTTGTTAAACTATATACAACTGAGAGCAAAAAGAAAAAGAAAACACTATTGTAATTTTGTGTGAACTCCTCTAAAAACTTAAGTGTTGGTCTTATTTAAGAGAGGGGTGAAGGGGGTTGTAAAGGTTGTCTTCTGAACCTGTTAAAAGGAGAATCGAGTTATAAGGGTGGTTGATCTTTGCCCATTAAATGAAGATCGATAGTGGATGCCGGTGGCCTCGATAGAAGAGGAATCGATGGAGTGGATGTAGGTTACGATGACCGAACTACTATAAAAATCTGGTTTACATTTCTTTTAAGCAATTTACTTTAACTACAAACTGCCTTCTTATTGCTTTCACTACGCTTCCTTATGCTTCCAAGTTAATATCTTTCTGATCGATTTTCAACGTACGAAAGATTTTCAGAACCAACGTAATTTTATCTGCTGCACTAATTCACCCCCTCCTCTTAGTGCAAACTCATTTCTAACAGTTGGTATCAGAGCCACATTATTTCTCATTTGGTTTCACACCCAAGAGAAATAGCTCTTTTCAGCTTTCAAGAGGGCTTGTCTATCGTTCGTCCTCCCATATTCACGGACTACACTTATTGAAAAACTCAAATGAGAGTTTTCTTACTTTCTATGGATTTAGATTTATGGAATATTATCGAAAGCGGTTTTCAAAAGTCTTCTACTTCAATGAACGAATTGAATGATTTAAAGAAAAAAAACTTTTTCTTTAAATGCTAGAGCTATGAATGCTCTATTTTGTGCTTTGAGAAAAAATGAGTTTAACCATGTTTCTACTTGTGAAACAGCTTTTGATATTTGGCATATACTTGAAATCACCCACAAAGGCACTAGTAGAGTAAAAGATTCGAAGATTATTCTTTTGATGGATGATTTTGATTTGTTTCGAATGAAGCCGAATGAAACTATTATTGATATGTATACCTACTTTACGGATGTCGTCAATAGTTTAAAAGCTATTGGCAAATGTTTTTTAAATTTTGAACTTGTTAATAAAATATTAAGATCCCTTCCAAAGAGTTGGGATTCGAAAGTAACTGTAATACAAGAGGCAAAAGATCTCAATAATTTTTTACTTGAAGAACTTTTTTAGTTCATTGATGATATATGAAATGGCGCACAATGCACATGATGAACATAATGAATAAAACTAACATAAGATCAACCTTCCAAAGAACAGGAAGGATTTGATACTTCGAATACTAGAATACCACTTGAGTGATAACTCAAGTGATGATGATGATGACTTTGAACTTCTCACTATAAAATTTAGAAAGTTCATGTAATAAGAATTAAAGAATAAAAATAAACTTAAAAATAAAAAATTTTCAAAGAAATAGAAGGCGACTTGGGACAAATCGAGTACTTTCGAAGACGAGGAGCAAACTAATGAAAACGAAGTGGCGAACTTCGCTTTGGTGACTCTCGACAATGAGGTAAATAACTCAAATGAAACTCTTTTACTTTTTTTGAAATTACTTGATGCTTTTTCATGAGTTGTTTTTAAATTAGTTAGTAAAAAATAAAAAAATAAAAATTATAAAAAGAAAATTTAGCATGCTTCTTTTTATTTAAAAAAAATGATCATGAAAATTACATGTTTTATGGTAAAGGAACAAAATGTTAGATTTAAATCTAATGATAATCCTATGTATGTTTTTAAGAAGAAATAATGTGTATCTTGATGATTTCTATATTGCCTTTTGATTTTAATTCAAGATGTTTTATGTTCAATAAAACCATGCTTGATGATTTAATAATATAATAATAAAATGATGATTTGGCATTATGTATGATGATCATGCATGTAATGATAATTTTATATTTTGAAATTATGCATGATGATTGATCTTTATAGTAATGAAAGTTGTTTTTCAGTTTTAAACATGATGTATGGTTTTTATACGAAAGACTTGAGCATACTTATATAAAATCAATCATATAAAATGAAATACATAAAAAGGAAAATGTATTGTCATTGGAATTAAAATAATAAATCAAATCTCTTGTTTAAAGAAGCCATATGTTTAATGTGTCATATTTTTTTGTCATGATGATGAAATTTATTTTTCGGTCTTAAACCATAATGCATGTTTTTATTTGGCATAAAAAAGACAAAGGCATGCTTGTATAAAACAAACAACTTAAAATGAAACATCTCTATCTTAATGATTTTTAGATAAAAGATTAATGAATCCATGTATATTATGCTTTTGTGAATCTCTTCGACTATGAAAATGAATTTGAATGAGTTTTATCAAAATCATAATTTCTTGATATTTATAACATGAAATCTTTTATGAATCAAGAACTCTTATATTTCTCTTTGTCATTTACTAAAGAGAAAAATAATCCAATTCATGATCTTGATTTCTCGATATTTGATACTTGAAATCTTTCTATGAATTAAGATCATTTTCTCCTTGTTTCTTTTTTGTATTCACCAAAAAAGGAGACTTATCCTAACAAACCATGATATGCTACTTGACATCTTGAAAATTTATGACTTGTTTTGTTATGCATTTCTTCTCTTCTTCGTTCTTATTTTCAATGGGAGAAAGAACATCACTAGCAACTCAAGAGATTGATAAATCAATTAATGTCATTTTGAATCTTATTATTTTAATGATTTGATGATTTGAATCTAAATAAGATTTTTCCAATCGAATCATGAACCTTCTCTTAATTTCTTAACTTGAGATTTTCTTTTATGAATCAAGATTTCTTACTCTTTATTTTCATATGATTCTTGCATTTTGAGAAAATTTTCTATATGAATCATGTCTTTTGGTATTCACATGATCTTATCCTTCATGACATGATTTTTATAATTCCTCATATTCATGAAGTATATTTCATCATCAAAATTCTATTGATATTCTTCATGTGATGATACGAAATTATGTATGAAATACTCATGAATTTATGTTGATGCATACAAATGAGAAGTTATGATCATGCATGGTAGGATGTAATGTAATTTGACATTTTGATACCATTATGATTTGAATTATTTATGATTTGAAATGATGCATGTAATACTATGATTTGTTACTAAAATGATGTATCATGAATGCTTGAGTATCGTGTATGATATGCCCATAGTGATGATTTATTTTTGGTATCATGCATAAAGTAAGGATGAAATGTAAGGTTTTAAAATTGTGCATGTTTTAATTTGAAACTATAATGATGCACAAATATATTGAAATAATATTGATACTTTACCTTTGTCATAATTTTAAAATTATTGTAAAGGGAAAAATAATTACAACATTATATTCTTTCCTTCTATTTGACAATGATAAAGGGGAAATAAAATTTGCTAACTTACGTACTTCAAGAAGAAAGAAAAAGTTACTAGTTTTTGCACATCATAAAGAGAAGCAAAAAGTTCGCTCATCTCAAAAGATGCAAAAATCTTGCTAACTTTCATATGTGTAAAATTTGCTAGCTTTCATGTTACAAAATTATGTAAAACTTACTAAATTTGCTAGCTTGCAAATTGCATGGAGAAAGAATTGCTAGAAACTCAAAAATGCTAGCTTATGCTTTTCAAGTAGATGTAATAACTTATTATCTTGCATATATCAAAAGGTGTAAAAATTTTATAAAGAAATTACTAGCTTGCATGATGATAAAACTTAAGATTATGTTGCAATGATTTGAAATTATATCTCAAAAATTGGATGGTTGCACTTCTCCTTTTTGTTGATGAAAAGGGGGAGAAGTTATGTTGATGATCATGCATGGAATGATATATTGAAAATTTGATTATACATGATTTTATGTTGCTTGGACTCATAATGATTTCATGATGAAATATTGCTTTGACTTGAATTTAACTTGAATTCAAGGTTCTATCAATATGGCATATTGATGGGGGAGTTAAGGTTAACTCCATCATCAATTAGTTGTCATCATCAAAAAGGGGAGATTGTTGAGTCTCAAATTTTGATGATGAAACCAATTTAGAGTGTTTATTATTTAATCTATGATTTGAGTGACGCAGGGAGCTTCGATCAGGATGAGATAATTAAAGCAAGAAGAATCATGTTGAGCCAAAGAAAAATATGTCAGAAGATTGGATGTCACACCAAAGGATCGATCGACGTATCCACAAAAGGCATCGGGCCATGAGATCGGGCATCAGGCCAAGAAGAGCATAAATTACACCAAGGAAATCGGAGTTACGGAGGTCAACTAGCCGATTGGGTAATAGGCCGCAAGAGAGGATAATACGCCGAAGAATCAGACGAGGCGTCGATGAACAAATGACATGCTGGACAACATTTGATTAGCTTAGTAATAATTGTCTAAATCGAAGTAGATTTTAAGTGTGTAGGATTAACTATGATAGCAATCAAGACATAAAGCAAAATGAAGTCCCGAGGTCAAGAACAAGATTTCATTGGGAGTTCGAGAGTTTGTCGGAAGGTCTACCGGAATTGACCGAGAAGTCCAGGAGCTTGCCAAAGAAGCTCATCAGAACTCACCAAGAAGATCATCATGAAGTCTAAGAGCTTGCCGAGAGTCCATTGGAACATTGCCGAGAGATCGACGAAAGTTCACTAGAAGATCATCGAAAGAAACCAAGACTTATCAGACTTAATTAGCTTAGTAGACGTCTTAAAATTTATAGTTAGCATATAATTAGGTTGGAATTAGGCCAACTCAATTAGGGGCCAATTGAGCCCAAATTTAGGCTATGTTGGGCCAAGTGGAAAGCCTAAATAGTGACCCAACAGATGATACCGTCGTGACATAGTCTCTGAGAGTATGTCAAGTGGTGGTACCGCCAGTCTGGGAGGTGATACCGCCTAGTGGTAGGGTGTCAGGCAGTAGTACCGCCAGACTGGGTAGTGGTACCGTCCAGTGTCAATGCTGTAGGCGGTGGTACCGCCCAGTGTCAGTGCTGCAAGCAATGGTACCGCCAGAACCCGAGAAACTCAGGATGAGATACTTTAGGCTCTAAGTTTGAATCAACTTGAGGCCTATAAATACCCCTCTCATCCCTGGTTAAACTACATACAACTAAGAGTAAAAAAGAAAAGAAAATGCTATTGTAATTTTGTGTGAACTCCTCTAAAAACAGAAGTATTAATTTTGTTTAAGAGATGAGTGAACGGGGTTGTAAAGGTTCTCTCCTAAACTTATCAAAAGGAGAATCGAGTTGTAAGGGTGGTTGATCTTCGTCCATTGAAGGAAGATCGATAGTGGATGCTGGTAGCCTTGACGAAAGAGGAATCGGTGGAGTGGATGTAGGTCACAACGACTGAACTACTATAAATTTCTGGTTTGTATTTCTTTTGAGCAATTTACTTTAACTGCAAACTGCCTTCTTATTATTTTCACTATGCTCCCTTACGCATCTAAGTTAATATCTTTCCGATTAGTTTTTAATGTACGAAAGATTTTCAGAACCGACATAATTTTATCCGCTACACTAATTCACCCCCCTTCTTAATGCTGACTCATTCCTAACACAACCTTGGCTGCAAGTTTGTGCTTAAGGATGTGAGGCATATAATTGACTTAAGGTTGAATTTAATTTCAGTTAGAAAACTAGATGATGAAGACTATGATAGCAGATTTCACAGAGTGCAATGAAAGCTCAGTAAAGGTTCTCTTATTGTGGCTACCGGAAAGAAATGTCATACTTTGTACAGATTACAAGTCTAAGCTTATGATGAATAGTTAAATGCTATAGAGAAAAACTTCAGCATAGAGTTTGTGGCATAGGCAATTGGGACATATGAGCGAGAAGGGACTACAAGCTCTTTCCAAGAGAGAGGTATTACTAGACCTCAAAGGTATATATTTGAACCCTTATATTGATTATTTGGTTAGTAAACAATACAAAGTTTTATTTGCTAGTCCTGATTTATCTAGAAAAATATATGTCTTAGACCGTGTTTATACAGAAATATGTGATCTTTTGAGGATAAAAATGTTAGGATCGAGAGCACTAAGAGGGGGGGGGTGAATTAGTGCAGCGGAAATCTTTCAGCGATTTAAAAACGAAAGCTGCGTTCGTCCGATAAAAAACGATTTCGATATAAAAGCAGAATCACAGTGCAGTTTGCGTCTAAGCGCAGTTTGCGTCTAAGCGCAGTTTGCGTCTAAACTCAGTTTTACGTCCAAACGCAGTTTTACGTCCAAACGTAGTTTTACGTCCAAACGCAGTTTTACGTCCAAACGCAGTTTTACGTCTAAACGCAGTATTACGTCTAAACGCAGTTTTGCGTCTAAACGTAGTTTTACGTTTAAACGCAGTTTTACGTCTAAACGCAGTTTTGCGTCTAAACGCAGTTTTACGTCTAAACGTAATTTTACGTCTAAATGTAGTTTTGCGTCTAAAAGCAGTTTTGAACCTTGAAAAGCGTTTTATGTAGAAAGCAATTTGCAGTTATAAATGGAATCCGAATGTAAGCGTAAACCGCAGTGTGAAGATCGTACGAAAACACGATTTACGTTTGAATGCAGATTCTGAAAGATCAGAGCTTAGAAACTCGTTCGTAAAGGCGCAGAGGGCAGTAGCAATGTAGGAGGTTTGCAGTAATGATAAAGTGCTCAAGGTAAAAGCAAACCAGAGATTTAGAGTGGTTCGGTCAATCTTGACCTACTCCACTTTTGGCTTCCTCCTCCGACGAGGTCACCGACGTCAACTAGCTGCCTTCCTTCAATGGGCGAAGGCTAACTGCCCTTTTACAGTTTCTCTCCTTTTGACAGGCTCAGGAGATAACCTTTACAGATCCTTTCTCTCCTCTCTTTACAACTCAAGACTTGAAGAACAGAAGGAGGAGAACTTTAGGACTTTACACAAATTTGAGCTCTTAGAATCACTGAAAAGATCAAGAATTCGGTGTAGATATGTATCTTTTCAGTGCTGAATGGGTGGGGTATTTATAGGCCCCAACCCAGTTCAAATTTGGAGCTCAAAACGATCAAATCGATCAAATCCCAGAATTCTGGGATCAGGCGGTTGCACCTCTTGACTGGAGAGGTGGCACCGCCTGGCAGAGCTCGAAGACTGAGCTCAGGCGATTGCTCCTCTCTGCCAGAGCTCGAAGACTGAGCTCGATGGTTGCATCACCTGGCAGAGCTCGAAGACTGAGCTCGGTAGTTGCACCGCCTGGCAGAGCTCGAAGTCTGAGCTCGGTGGTTGCATCACCTGGCAGAGCTCGAAACTGAGCTCAGGCTGATGCACCTCTCTGCCAGAGCTCGAAGACTGAGCTCGGTGGTTGCATCACCTAGCAGAGCTCGAGACTGAGCTTAGGCTGATGCACCTCTCTGCCAGAGCTCGAAGACTGAGCTTGGTGGTTGCACCGCCTGGCAGAGCTCGAAACTTGAGCTCTGGCGGTGCTACCTCTTGACAGAGGAGGTTGCACCGCCCAGTCTAGCTCGAAGACTGAGCTCTAGGCGGTTGCACCTCTTGGCTGGGGCGGTTGCACCGCCCAGCCTCGCAGCCCTGGCGGTTGCACCTCCTGGCTGGGGCGGTTGCACCGCTTGGTGCAATCAGGGTCCGAATGGTTCGCTCCATTCGGCCCAATTTGAATCTTTTCAGGGGCCCAATTGCCCCAAGATTAAGCTAATGGGATCACCTCCCATTTTCAAGCTTAATCATCGTGCTAACCACGATTAACTCTAAGACAACTTCTGCAGCTTTGCTCCGATTCGTCAATCGCTTCTTCCGGCGAGTTTCCGGCGAACTTCCGTCGATCATCCGATAAACCCTCGGTGATCCTTCTGCGGACATCCGGCATACTCTTGGACTTTGCGACGATCCACTTGGCGAGTTCCGACGAGCTTCGCTTGGCAAGCTTCTGGACTTCTCGGATC
This sequence comes from Musa acuminata AAA Group, assembly GCF_036884655.1. Taxonomy (NCBI): domain Eukaryota; kingdom Viridiplantae; phylum Streptophyta; class Magnoliopsida; order Zingiberales; family Musaceae; genus Musa; species Musa acuminata. The sequence continues at coordinate 11,075,829 of NC_088353.1, read as the reverse complement.
TGTTCTCGCTGAACCTCCGACGACCGTCCGAACTTCCGTCGAACTCTCGAACTCCCAACGTGATCATGATCTTGACTCCGGCGCAACACCTGCTGCTTGTCTTACTCTTATCGTAGCTAATCCTGCACACTTATCTCAACACATAGATTAGATAACAAATGACAATTGACTTCATCATCAAAATCCGAGATTCAACAATCTCCCCCTTTTTGATGATGACAATCAATTGATAAAGGAGTTGTCCTTAACTCCCCCTATCTATATGCCATAGTTGAGATAAGTCAACCTTGAATTCAAGACCAAAGAATTCAAGTGACGTATTGAAAAGTTAGATCAGTTAAACTTATCAATGCTCCCATCATGATGCCCATCATGATGTATCTCTTCAAGAATGATGTCAAGGCATGACATACATCATCAAGTTTGTATGATAGTGTTTGTAACTATTCATCATGTAATCATATAAAGCTACGAAGGACTTTTTACATGATGCACACGTTTGAGATTTTCTAGCAAGTTTGCATTTTCTTCACAATATAGAATATCAAATCAAGACATGATGCAAACTATAGCACATGTTCACTTATCTCTTGGTGATGCAAGGATGGCATAACTATAACATTGTTTATAGCATCACTCAAGTATTTGCAACTATGACATAGACATGATTATGGCAGTTCAGCTATGACATAGTGTTTATCAATTCATATGTTTCTCCCCCTTTGTCATCAACAAAAAGCATGATGGCATTATCAAGCACATAAAGGAAGTCATGACACATATAATTCTTTGAATATCTCTTTATTGTTTGTTGCTTGAAGGAGGAAAGTCATTTTTCAAAAAGTTTTCATAAGAGTGTACAGGAACATCCCATTTTAAGCATACAAACCGAAAAATGAACTTCTTACATGCATTTGGTTAAAAATATTTGTCACATAATTTGCAACATGTTATTTGATCAAGCGTTGTCAAGGCATGTAATAGTAATAACATCCGAAAAATAATTTTAACTAGTTTAAGTATTCGGACACATCAACATTCCTAATTCTCTTCTTATGTAATCAAATTGTTCTTCACATAGGGGTTTTGTAAAGATATCAGCTAGTTGATGTTTGGTATCAATAAACTCTATGGTTACATCATGATTAGAGACATGATCTCGTATAAAGTGATGTCTAATATCAATGTGTTTTGTTCTTGAGTGTTGTATAGGATTTTTAGTTAAGCATATTGCACTCGTGTTATCACATTTAATGGGAATATCTTTAAGATTCACTTTGTAATCTTCTAAAGTGTTTTTCATCCATACAACTTGTGCACAGCATGCACTTGCTGCAATGTATTCAGCTTCGGTTGTTGATAGAGCAACCGAGTTTTGTTTCTTATATGACCAGGATACAAGGGCATGTCCTAAAAATTGACATGATCCTGATGTGCTTTTTCTGTCTAGTCTACAGCCAGCGAAGTCCGCATCAGCATAAGCTGTTAATTCAAAATTTTCTGATTTTGGGTACCATAATCCTAGATTGGTAGTTCCATTAAGATATCTGAGTATTCTTTTGACTGCTTTGAGATGAGATATCTTAGGGTCTGATTGAAATCTAGCACAAAGTCCTACACTGAACATGATGTCTGGTCTGGTGGCATGAGGTAAAGTAAACTTCCTATCATACCCCTATAGGTTTTTTGATCGAAGCTTTCTCCATTCTCATCAATTTCTAACTTAGTGGAGGTGCTCATAGGAGTGTCAATGGCTTTTGAATTATTCATTTTGAACTTCTTCAGCAAACTCACAGCATATTTGGTTTGACTAATAAAGATGCCATTGCTTAGTTGTTTGATTTGTAGGCCTAAGAAGAATGTTAACTCTCCCATTAGACTCATTTCGAATTCATGACTCATAGTTTTCGCAAAGGATTCACAAAGAGATTCATTTGTAGAACCAAAGATAATATCATCAACATAAATTTGAACAATGAGAAAATTGTTTTCAAAGTTCTTGATGAATAATGTAGTATCAACCTTGCCTTTTATGAAATTATTTTCAATAAGAAAAGAACTAAGTCTCTCATACCAAGCCCTAGGAGCTTGTTTTAAACCATAGAGAGCTTTAGTTAATCTAAACACATGATTATGGAGACTATTATTTTCAAATCCAGGAGGTTGTTCAACATAGACTTCTTCGGAAATAAAGCCATTAAGAAAGGCGCTTTTAACATCCATTTGAAACAACTTAAAATTATTACTGCTAGCGTAGGCAAGGAGCATCCTTATGGCTTCCAATCGTGCCACAGGAGCGAAGGTTTCTTCGTAATCGATACCTTCTTCTTGGTTGAAACCTTTGGCCACTAATCTAGCCTTATTTCTAACCACGATACCATTTTCATTTTGCTTGTTTCTGAAGACCCATTTAGTACCAATAACTAGATGGTCATTTGGCCTAGGAACAAGCTTCCACACTCCATTTCTTTCAAATTGATTTAATTCATCTTGCATTGCGATAATCCATGAATCATCTTTCATGGCTTCATCAACGCATTTGGGTTCAATTTGGGAGAGAAAGGCGGTATTTGCACAAAAGGTTTTAAGAGAAGATCGTGTTTGAACTCCCTTTGATGTGTCTCCTAAGATTAGCTCCTTAGGATGAGCATCTATATACTTCCAATCCTTGGGTAAGGAAATCTGAGAAGTGGATGCATCCAAGTTGCTAGTTGGAGACGGGGTCTCGTTTAAATTTAAAGAATCAAAATTAACATCATCGTCAAAATCATTTTTCGTGAGTTCAGAAGTCTCATTGAAAACAACATGAATGGATTCTTCAATAATTAGAGTTCTTTTATTAAAGATACGAAAGGCTTTAGAAATTGTAGAATAACCAAGAAAGATTCCTTCATCGGATTTAGCATCAAATTTTCCTAAGTTGTCTTTTTCATTCAAGATAAAACACTTACACCCAAAGACTTTGAAATATGAAACGTTGGGTTTTTTATTGTTCCATAACTCATAGGGAGTTTTGGTTAGTAGAGGTCTCACTAGAACTCTATTTAAGATATAGCATGCAGTATTTACGGCTTCGGCCCAAAAATATTTGGGTAGGTTATGTTCATTTAACATGGTTCTTGCCATTTCTTGTAAATTTCGATTTTTTCTTTCTACAACTCCATTTTGTTGAGGGTTTCTAGGAGTAGAGAAATTATGGTTGTATCCATTGAGTTCACAAAATTCTTGGAAATCATGGTTTTGAAATTCACCACCATGATCACTTCTAATTGACGAAATCATAGAACCTTTCTCATTCTGAACGAGTTTGCAAAACTTGGTAAAAGATCTAAGGCATTCACTTTTCTGTTTTAAAAAGTAAGTCCATGTGTATCTGCTATAGTCATCTATGATGACGAAAGCGTATTTGCTACCTCCTAGGCTTGATGTGGAGATGGGTCCGAACAAGTCCATATGGATCAATTGTAAGGGCCTAGAGGTGCTTACTTGATTTTTAGATTTGAAGCTACTCTTAATTTGTTTACCTAATTGGCAGGCATCACATACATTATCTTTGATGAACTTGATATGAGGAATTCCTCTTATAAGTTCTTTGGATGATATTTGAGTGATTAGCTTCATGCTAGCATGACCTAATCTTCTGTGTCATATCCAAGCATTCTCATTTAAAGCAGAAAAACATGTTTCATTACATAAATCATCGATGTCAATAGTGTATAAGTTATTTTGTTTTAATGCAATCATAGATATGTTTTTGTGAGGTTTTTCAATGACGCAAGCATTAGATTCAAATTTGATGATATATCCTTTATCACATAATTGACTAATGCTTAGGAGGTTATGTTTTAGACCATCAACTAGCAAAACATCTTCAATAGAAAAGTTGGATTTGTTACCTATGGTTCCTTTGCCAATGATTTTACCCTTGTTGTTGTCTCCGAAGGTGACATATCCTTCGTTTATGCTAGAGAGCTTAGAGAATTGGGATGAATCTCCGGTCATATGCCTTGAGCATCCACTGTCAAGGTACCATCTCTTGCTCCTAGCTTGCGATGGTTTAGTTTTCTCCTCTCCGATGGCCATTAAGGCGTAATGAGCAACTTGCTCGGTGTTGGACTCCTCTTCTTCAGATGCGCTCAAGTCATCCCATGTTGCTTGAAGAGCCTTCTTCTTTGATGTTCTTCTTTTGACTTGGGGACAATCATTCTTGTAGTGTCCCGGCTTTTTACATTCGTAGCAGATCACTTGGTCCTTCTTGGGTTCAAGTTTATTTTTCACATCGTTTTTAAACTTGTTTCTTTTGAAGAATTTCTTAAACTTTCTTGTCAAAAGTGCCAAGTCATCATCACAGTCCTCATCACTTGAGTTTTCTCTCAAGTGGCATTCAGAAGTTTTAAGTGCCATATCCTTCCTGTTCTTTGGAAGGATGTCTTCTTGCTCTTCATGAGCTTTGCAAGTCATTTCGTAGGTCATTAATGACCCGATTAGTTCTTCAAGAGGGAAGTTGCGCAGATCTTTTGCCTCTTGAATGGCAGTGACTTTAGGATCCCAACTTTTAGGAAGGGATCTTAGTATTTTATTTACGAGTTCAAAATCCGAAAAACTTTTTCCGAGTCCTTTTAGACTGTTGACGACATCCGTGAAACGGGTAAACATGTCGCCAATGGTTTCACTCGGTTTCATTCGGAAAAGTTCAAAAGAATGCAGCAACAGATTGATTTTTGACTCTTTCACTCTACTTGTGCCCTCGTGGGTCACTTCAAGTGTGTGCCAAATATCAAATGCAGTTTCGCAAGTTGAAACACGATTAAACTCGTTTTTATCAAGTGCGCAAAATAAGGCATTCATAGCCTTTGCATTAAGAGCGAAAGCCTTCTTTTCCAACTCATTCCAATCGATCATTGGAAGAGAAGACTTTGAAAAACCATTCTCGACAAGATTCCATAATTCAAAATCCATAGAAATAAGAAAGATCCTCATTCGGGTCTTCCAGTAGGTGTAGTCCGTCCCATTAAACATGGGTGGACGTGTAATAGAATGGCCCTCTTGGTTTCCAGCGTAAGCCATCTCTCTTGGGTTTTAATCCTTTTGAGAGTTAACCGGGCTCTGATACCAATTGTTAAGATCGAGAGCACTAAGAGGGAGGGGGTGAATTAGTGCAGCAGAAATCTTTCAGCGATTTAAAAACGAAAGCTGCGTTCGTCCGATAAAAAACGATTTCGATATAAAAGCAGAATCACAGTGCAGTTTGCGTCTAAGCGCAGTTTGCGTCTAAACTCAGTTTTACGTCCAAACGCAGTTTTACGTCCAAACGCAGTTTTACGTCCAAACGCAGTTTTACGTCCAAACGCAGTTTTACGTCTAAACGCAGTTTTACGTCTAAACGTAGTTTTACGTCTAAACGCAGTTTTACGTCTAAACGTAGTTTTGCGTCTAAACGCAGTTTTACGTCTAAACGTAATTTTACGTCTAAATGTAGTTTTGCGTCTAAAAGCAGTTTTGAACCTTGAAAAGCGTTTTACGTAGAAAGCAATTTGCAGTTATAAATGGAATCCGAATGTAAGCGTAAACCGCAGTGTGAAGATCGTACGAAAACATGATTTACGTTTGAATGCAGATTCTGAAAGATCAGAGCTTAGAAACTCGTTCGTAAAGGCGCAGAGGGCAGTAGCAATGTAGGAGGTTTGCAGTAATGATAAAGTGCTCAAGGTAAAAGCAAACCAGAGATTTAGAGTGGTTCGATCAGTCTTGACCTACTCCACTTTTGGCTTCCTCCTCCGACGAGGTCACCGACGTCAACTAGCTGCCTTCCTTCAATGAGCGAAGGCTAACTGCCCTTTTACAGTTTCTCTCCTTTTGACAGGCTCAGGAGACAACCTTTACAGATCCTTTCTCTCCTCTCTTTACAACTCAAGACTTGAAGAACAGAAGGAGGAGAACTTTAGGACTTTACACAAATTTGAGCTCTTAGAATCACTGAAAAGATCAAGAATTCGGTGTAGATCTGTATCTTTTCAGTGCTGAATGGGTGGGGTATTTATAGGCCCCAACCCAGTTCAAATTTGGAGCTCAAAACGATCAAATCGATCAAATCCCAGAATTCTGGGATCAGGCGGTTGCACCTCTTGACTGGAGAGGTGGCACCGCCTGGCAGAGCTCGAAGACTGAGCTCAGGCGATTGCTCCTCTCTGCCAGAGCTCGAAGACTGAGCTCGATGGTTGCATCACCTGGCAGAGCTCGAAGACTGAGCTCGGTGGTTGCACCGCCTGGCAGAGCTCGAAGTCTGAGCTCGGTGGTTGCATCACCTGGCAGAGCTCGAAACTGAGCTCAGGCTGATGCACCTCTCTGCCAGAGCTCGAAGACTGAGCTCGGTGGTTGCATCACCTGGCAGAGCTCGAGACTGAGCTCAGGCTGATGCACCTCTCTGCCAGAGCTCGAAGACTGAGCTTAGTGGTTGCACCGCCTGGCAGAGCTCGAAACTTGAGCTCTGGCGGTGCTACCTCTTGATAGAGGAGGTTGCACCGCCCAGTCTAGCTCGAAGACTGAGCTCTGGGCGGTTGCACCTCTTGGCTGGGGCGGTTGCACCGCCCAGCCTCGCAGCCCTGGCGGTTGCACCTCCTGGCTGGGGCGGTTGCACCGCCTGGTGCAATCAGGGTCCGAATGGTTCGCTCCATTCGGCCCAATTTGAATCTTTTCAGGGGCCCAATTGCCCCAAGATTAAGCTAATGGGATCACCTCCCATTTTCAAGCTTAATCATCGTGCTAACCACGATTAACTCTAAGACAACTTCTGCAGCTTTGCTCCGATGCGTCAATCGCTTCTTCCGGCGAGTTTCCGGCGAACTTCCGTCGATCATCCGATAAACCCTCGGTGATCCTTCTGCGGACATCCGGCATACTCCTGGACTTTGCGACGATCCACTTGGCGAGTTCCGACGAGCTTCGCTTGGCAAGCTTCTGGACTTCTCGGATCTGTTCTCGCTGAACCTCCGACGACCGTCCGAACTTCCGTCGAACTCTCGAACTCCCAACATGATCATGATCTTGACTCCGGCGCAACACCTGCTGCTTGTCTTACTCTCATCGTAGCTAATCCTGCACACTTATCTCAACACATAGATTAGATAACAAATGACAATTGACTTCATCATCAAAATCCGAGATTCAACAAAAAACTCCTAGTGGATCTGTTAATATTTCTAGTATCAGTGATGCACTTTATTTTATCACTTTTATAGATAATTTTTCCAGGAAAGTTTGGGCATATGTTTTAAAGACTAAAGATCAGGTTATTAATGTCTTCAAAGAGTTTTATGCCATGGTTGAAATGGAGATAGAAAAGTAATTGAAATGCATAAGATCAGATAATAGTGGTGAGTACATAGGATTATTTAATGATTATTGTAGGTCACATGACATCCAACATGAGATGATAATTCTTGGTATACCTCAGCATAATGCAATTGCAGAGAGGATGAACCGCACAATCATGGAAAAAATTATATATATGCTTTCACAGGCTAAGCTACCCAAAAAGTTTTGGGATGAGGCTTTGAGGACTGCAATTGATGTGATCAACTTGTCACCATATATAGCCCTAGATGGTGAAGTTGTAGAGCATGTATGGTGAGGGAAAGATGTTTCCTATAGGTATTTAAGAGTTTTTTGTTATCGTGCATTTACACATATTCTAAACAATAAGAGGTTCAAGCTGGATGGTTAGACTAAAGAATATATTTTTCTTGGCTACTCACATGATCAGTTTAGTTACAGGCTTTGGGATCTAGAAAAGCAGAAGGTGTTTAGAAGTAGAGATGTGGTCTTCTTTGAGGGTCAAACCTTTAAGAATTTGAAGAAGAAGGCATCAACCAAGACTTCTATAGAAGGATTAGCATATTGTGACCCAATTATTCCTCCAGTATATCAGGGTGATGGGGGAGATATGCAGGAAGATGGTGTCGAGCCCGATATTGATCTACCTGTAGGATATGTTAAGCAAGAAGAAGTTGGAGAGAAACTTCCCGCAGAACCTCAATTGAGAATATCTTCTAAATAATGTCAACCTTCTAGAAGATACTCTACATATGAGTATGTGATGCTTACTGATGCAAGTAAACCAAAGAGTTATCAGGAAGCAATTGAAAGTGAGCAGAAAAAAAAGTGGTTAGTTGCTATGCAGGAAGAGATGGATGCTCTTTAAAAGAACCGCACATTTGATTTGGTACTACTATCAAAGAGAATGAAAGCCTTGAAGAACAAGTGGGTTTTCAGGTTAAAGACTCAAGAATATTGTTCTTAATCAAAGTACAAAGCTAGATTGGTTGTGAAAGGCTTTGGTCAAAAGAAATATATTGACTTTGAAGAGATTTTTTCTCCTATTGTTAAAATGTCTTCTATTCATGTTACTCTTGGTATTGTTGCTAGCTAGGACTTGGAGGTTGAGCAATTAGATGTGAAGACAGCTTTCCTTCATGGTGATTTGGATGAGAAAATTTATATAAAGCAACAAGAAGGCTTCAAAGTCAAATGTAAAGAGAACTTTGTCAACGAGTTGAGGAAGAGCGTGTATGGGCTGAAGCAAGCTCCAAGATAATGCTAGTTTGATTCATTTATGATAGAAAATAGATACAAAAGAAAGGCTTCATATCATTACGTGTGCTAGTTAGAGGTGCCCAGCAAGCCAATCACGTGAGTGATGGCACGTGTGACTTGACACGGAATATTTTTGCTTATTATATTTTAGCATTTATCACTTTATATTGACTGTTGCATATATACATGTATATATTGTGATGTCCTTGGATCTATGCAATGGGAATCGGATCATGATGAGATCACAATAATGAGACTGATTCACTTTAAACACATATCATAAATAATTCCGGTCATAAGTTACTCGAGAGGGACATCGAGATAACCGGATAGACTGGTGTGCTATATACCCATCCATATGATGGATGTAGCTGGTCTCATAGCTGCTCGTGTGGAGATACTAGGGATACAGTACAAGTGCTCATTGGAGAATGAGTTCACTGATTGATCCGCTTACGGAATATTTGATGGTTGATGATGCCTTATTGTCAGACAGCGATTTCGTAGTCCTAGTGGTGTATCTGGTCCTTAGACTTGAGACACCAAAGATGTCCTATATGAGTGCTCCACTCTTTGATACCAGACTTATAGGTTTAGATGTCTCAAATCTAGTACAATTGGTCATTGGGAGTGGTAGTCGACCTTACGAGGGCTATTGAGTATCGATAGATGATCATCTACTCTCAGTGTCATAAGAGGAATATCCTATATGTTTTTGCTCAGACAAATCCCTGGCCAAGGTCATTCAGATTAAGAGAGAAAGAGTTCTCTAGGAGAATCCGATTAGAGTAAGACTCAAGTAGAAACCGTATGGGTCTAATAACACCATGCTCGATATACGATCTCTATGATATTGGATGGATGAGGGACTATAGGTATATGGTAACTGAGGAAAGACATGTTCAATGGATTGGATTCCCCTGTATCATCTAGTATATGCATAGTCGATGAGTCGAGTGAATTATTATAGAAATAATAATTCACTGAGTCAAAAGGAGTTCTGACAGATATGACTCATGGCTAGCTCGATATTGGGCCTGGAGAGTCACACACATATGATAGGCATTGCGATGAGTAGAGGTTCAGATATAAGATATCCGTCGAAGCCCCATGTCTTATTGGATATCCAATAAGCCCCTGAATTATTGGATCCTATAGATGAGATCCAATAAGAGCCCATAAGAGATTATTAGATAGAGATCCACTAATCTAAAAGGCTTGGATAATTGGATGCAGATCCAATACCCAATAGGGGAGGATCCATTAGGGTTTGACAGGGAACCTCTATAAATAGGAGGGATTCACTGGTTTATATGCTAGAGCCTTTGCTTACCTCTCCAATTCTCCTCCCCCTCTCCACCTTAGAGTAGGCTTGGAGCTTTGAGGAGTGTCGTCATAGCCCTGTTGTGTGGATCACCACTAGAGAGGAGGACGCTTAACCTCCTTCACCCTCACCTAGAGATCTGCAAAGAAACATGGATATACGATCTCCCTAGGTAACACAATCTATTCTATACGCAGTTTATTTCACAGATTTTTATGCACCAATCTTCGCATGACGACGAACATCCTTTTAGGAAATTGGAGATTTTATTTTCTTGTTCTTCCGTTGCGCATGTGATGTCGCCCCCAAGATTTCCTAACAGTGGTATCAAAACCAGGTTGTTCATGTGAAAATTAGTTTTGAACTGCGTGTATTATGTTTTGGACAAGCTTTCAATGTTAAAATCGTTGACACAAAAGCGAGAAAGGGCAACAACTGTTGCTGCCCTTATTGCCCTCGATCTACGTGCATGCAACCGCAGGTAGCGTTGTGCCTACAATAGCCGGCCGGTGGCCTACATGCAATAGGCTTGTAGCCAGCAGGGCTGGCAGCCCACAGGTGCCCCACCCATGGGCGCTACCTGTGGCCATAGTGCCTGCAAGGGCAGGTGGCGCTAGTAAGCAGGTCACTTGTGCATAGCAACTGTTGCTACGCGTAGTCACAACCGCAAGCGGCCGACCGCCCACAAGAAGAGCCGCCTACGGCGTGCAGGTGGTGGCACCCGTATGTCACGGACTTAGCTGATTTTGCCTAAGTCGTGCGGCACCCTTGCGTGTCCATCCGCAAAGGTCAGCCTCCCCAAAACCTCCCACGATCCCTTAGGACCTACAAAAGAGAAAACGGGTTAGAGAAAGCACCTCACTCGGGATCCACAAGCAAACATTCCAGGAAACACTTCATAGACAATGCAAATTACAAACAAACTTTACAAGCTCTGAACAATTACACAACAAAGGGGCAAAATGATCTATTATAGATTAAAAATCTCGCACAAGTGTCCACATGATACAACCTTTATTTATAAGCCTAAAGCGGCCACCAAACCCAATTAAAATAGGACTATTAAGCCTTCGACCGTCCCTCTACATGTCGTGCAAAGCATGAAAATACAAAAAGACACGGACATATATAAACATTACATCAAACATCCTATTTAGAAGTTTGTTCGTGACATTCTCTCCTACTTATTCCTTTGACGTCCTCGTCGAAGCCTTTGTCGACACTACAACTGCTCGCCTTTGCTGAGTCTTCAATCTTCTGCTCTAGCTACAATGAGCCTCTTAGCTCCCAACTGCTCTCTGCTACTATTTTCGAGTAATCGAACCTTTGATCTGCCATGCTGCTTCAACTCGCCAATGACTCTAACTCTAATGTAGGGTTGGCTGAGTTGTGTTTATCCTTGTTGGTTCCTACGGATCCTCCAGATGAAGGTAAAGACCATCCTTACTATGTACCAGTGTCTCAAATGCCTCATGCTACTTGAACTGGGTGGATGCTTGTTGGAGCTTTAACGAGCAACGCCTTACAAACTTTCAAAGTTTTGGGTCCTTCCTCCAAAAATGTCCATCGACTCTTCTTTCATTTAGTTGTCACTTCTAAGTAGATTCACATCACTTCTGCTTTCGATTGGCATTCTGTTGGGAAATGAAGCAAATAATCTACTCTAGTAGCACTGATCACCGTTGGTGAGGATTTGACAACTATTATCTTCCATTATCTTCGAAGAGTCTTTGAACCTGTGCAGAGCTCCTATGTTGGATAGATAAGAGAATTAGGGTACTCGATTTCACCCATCCTCTTAAGAGTTAAGAAGGCAAAGGTTACTTGACTTCGCCCGTCTCCTCAAGGTTGTACTCCATGCATCGAGCTGGTTACTGACCTTCACCTGCTCTTTACTCACACTTCTGAAGCACTTGAAGTGTTTGCACTCCTTGCGTTGAGTTAACTACTGTGATTCACCTTCTCAATACCATTGAACTTCTGGAATGCAGGAAATTTTCACCCCAACTTAGAGTAAGTCTCTAATAGGTTTGGTCACCTATGGGATTGTACCGTCTTCTCCATCAACCCGGCTGCCTACTTCACTGAGTAGCAAAGGTACAGCACCACGTACTACCTGCTTCGTTCCTTGGTCGTGCACTCTTGCATGACCTAAAGTCCTTCCCTTTCGGCTATCTTGATGAGAAGCTCGTTGACACCAGTCTTACGAAGTTCCTTGGCCTCTACCCTTCAGCCTTGTCTTGATACTTGGAGTTTGCCTCTACATGCTCCACCTCCTCGACCCCTTTCACGACCAAGCGCTCTCCCTCTATGAGAGCAAGGGATCAATGACTTTCACGGAAGTCCCGCCTCTATGGTACCCTAGTGCCGCCATGCCCATGGCCCTACTATCCGTCGCTTCGCATCTACATCCCTTTTCTTCACGATCAGTAAATATGTCTGTGTGGCACTCCTTTGAGTCCACCTCCATTCTAACTGATGCTTGATTTTGGGTAGCTAAGTCCCTCTGGACTCATCGTCGCTTTCTTGCCTCTTTCAACCCCCTGCTTCAACACCTCTGTGTTTTCCAAGCAGCTCCCTTTGATCGATAGAAAGACAGACTGCAACTCTTATGCATGGCCTCTTCCATCACTTTGTAGGGTTTGCACCGATTCTATTTTCCTTAGCTTCCTTAGTAGCATGTTCGCTTACTCGACCTTTCCTCTGACTTTTCAGGCTCCCTTAAGCGAATATGGCTCTAGAGCAGTCCAACTCTCCAGCTGCTTCAATCATACCTCTGCATAATCAAGTCCCTCCTATGGGACTCACTAGTACTTGCATTCGAACTTTTCCCTCGGTGGAACATAGCCCCCATATGCTAATGACCAAGGCTTTCATCCGATACAAAATTTGATGCACACACGGAAGACCCACCTCTATGGTACCATGGCCTTCACTCCTCGAATTCATAACACTTCTTGCCGTCATGTTGTTCACCGAAGTGGAGCTTCCAGTAGCTCCTGATCATACCGTTGTATGATCTAGTCCCTCATTGGGCTCGATTCGTGTGTATCGCAATGCCATGAACTATTCCACCATGATCCGCTGCACCATGTCGCCTCCTGGTGACATCTTCATTGCATTCTGATCCTAGTGGGATGAACTCGAAATGTGAACCCTCCATGTGTGGCCTTTGCCAATACATTGCAGGGTCTCTTCCACCTTCGATTTTGTTCGCTTCTTTAGCAATCGACCTTCATCCACCCACTCTTGGGTTACACCTAGATAAAGCACCGTCCTAGGACAGTCCGTCGCCTAGTAACTCCTGAAGTCCATCGACTTTGCTACAACTAGTGCACCATTATCTGGATCTTGGGCCTCTACCCCTACCAGCACAATCTCCGTTACGCACCACTTACTTTAAGCAACTTGAATAGCAACACTGTGGCATATTCTTTAAGAGTACCCACCTCCACATCCTCTTGCCCCATGCCAAGGCCTTCTGAACCCAACTTCGCCTCCGCAAGTTGAGTCGCCTTAGTTCCTCCATCAAATGCTTCTTCAAGATAAGGTGCATGTGCCCAGAAGCTCCCTTCGTCTTTGGCACCATGCAAGATGAGTCCGCTCCATCAGAATGAAGGACCCATGGAACAACATGACCCTGCTCTTGCCTCTGCAAAAGTTCATGTCCTTGACCTCTGTCTAAGGAAAGCTTTGTGTCTTCGCTCCATGTTCCATCTTCTATGCTGGCTCACTTTATATGGCTTGGGTACTTCGCCAAGTTACACCCAAGTTGCTCCGCTCCTCATTTTGCATTGAGTTATTGGTGGCCCTCGCGCCCACCATTCCACGGGTCAGCCCTCCCTTGAGTCCAATCTCTATATCGACTCCAAGTGTGTCATCATTTGTATTGCTTTGGGTCGCTCCCCTACTTGATCTTGCAATGCATCCACCAATGCATTATCTCAAGCGAGATCATGCGATGACTCCTCACCGCTTGCTTGGTCCATTAAGCTTTGTGGAGTTATTATTTTTGAGGTACTCCTCAATGTGTGCGGTCCGTTACACATGATTCTCCCATTGGAGAGCTAAGACTTATCCCTCTTGGATATCTATCCCATTGGAGCAACATATCTCTTCGTTTCGGAGACCACCATCCCCTTGGACTACTCTGATTTACTGAACAAACTACGTATTGTTCTGCCTCCTGCAAACGCACTTGCTAGATTGTGACTCCATATCAATACAGCCCCCGCTGCACCACTCAAGGCCTAGCAACATGCTGAACTCGCTGCACACTTCAGCCTCTTACGGACATATCCTTCACATGCCGAAGAGAAAGTTTCAATGCTCCATGGCGCCGAGTTTCAGTCGCCTTGGGATGGCCACGAACATTCCATCATCCACATACAAGCCATTGCATGAGTACTGAATTCTTCGAGTTAGCAATTCCTCTCACCTTTGTGAGCTTTGTATAACTCTTTTGGTCGCTGAGCAACTCATTCCACCCTGCATGGTCACATCCTTTACCAAGCGCCACACTTGCCTTGAGCATCATCAAGTGTAATTGTCAACGTCGAGCCATAGCTCGAACTCAGCTATCCCAACCTTTGTGCGCTCCGCATTCTTCCCAGCTTGTTTGTCCTCTTGGTGCCTCTTGTGCGAAGGGTTAGCCATTCCTTTAAATGCCACTCTCAGGTACCCACTCCTCTGAGCGACTCCTTTTCCCTATATCTCTATGCCTGTTTTCCCCCAAACGGTCGCGCACATGCTGACTGTCCTAAATGCAGCCCCGCTAGGTCCCCTACATTTACATGCAAAGTATTTCTATGAGTGTTTGTCCCGCTCTGATACCATCTGTCATGGACTTAGCTGGCTTTGCCTAAGTCATGCAGTACCTTTGTGTGTCCGTCCGCAAATGTCAGTCTCCTCAAAACCTCCTACAGTCTCTTATGGCCTACAAAAGAGAAAACGGGTTAGAGAAAGTGCCTTACTCGGGATATACAAGCAAACATTCTAAGAAACACTTCATAGACAATGCAAATTACAAACAGACTTTACAAGCTCTGAACAGTTGCACAACAAAGGGGAAAAATGGTCCATTACAGACCGAAAATCTCTCATAAGTGTCCACATGACACAACCTTTATTTACAAGCCTAAAGCGGCCACCAAACCCAACTAAAATGGGACTATTAAGCCTTTGGCAGTCCCTCTACATACTGTGCAAAGCATGAATATACCAAAAGACATGGACATACATAAGAATTACATCAAACATCTTGTTTGGAAGTTTGTCCATGACACACGAGTGCTGCCTGTGCGCACAACGCCCGTAGGCGAGCGGCCCGCAAGGGCAGTCGCCTCCTACAGAGCCGACCACAAGGGTGGCGACAGCGGCAGTAGTAGGGGAGAGGGAGAAGGGCATTAAGGTTTTCTGGGCAAAAGATAGTTTTGTCCCTCGAAATTTAAGAAATTCCAATTCTATTCTCTTTGTCCAAATTATGAAAATACCCTTCTAATTCAAAAAATTCCCTACATGTCTTTGATTTCAAAAAAATTAATTAATTAAAAGATTTAATTGATTATTATTTTTATTATTATCTAGTAGTCTTACATGATGATGATTTATGCATGTGATGTATGATGTGTGGACGGATGATCATGGATCGTATGATATGTGTACTTATGATTATTATTTTTGGGGCCTGCGAGCCTCCATTATATTTCTCATTTATTGTTAAGCCTGCGTGCCTATGATTAACTTGTAATCATACGAGAAGGCACAGCAAGAGCGTTGAAGCAATAGTGGGACCCACAAGACGAACGATCATGATGCATGGAGATGCATTGAGATGTCGACAAAACCAACAAGGATGAGATGGATGATCACAAGGTATGGAGATGCACCATTGCACACATAGATTTTGATGTGAGTAATTAGGCTTACTGGCTCGGGCTTGATCACACTATGTTGTGGTCTATAATCATCTGGTGTGATTGCTTATACACCTACCAAATCATAGAAATCTCTTTCTTGATAATATTAAGTTAGTAAACGTAAGGCAATTAGATTGACCCACGTTGCCTTCTATCGTTACGGGTAGGAACTGATTTTCGGTGTAGGTTGAGTTGGTCGAGTCCCTCGAGGCTCACCTATATCGCGATTCACTATCTTGCTTACGACATAGAGATGTCGCCGATGACTTGAGGACATGGTATACTTGGTCGAGTCCCTCGAGGGTATATCATTAAATCAGACTCATCTTATAACGAAGGTGTTGACTTAACCGAACATCATGGTTGGCCGAGCTCTTCGAGACCATGGTGATTCGGAGGCCGAATAGGACGGGAATAACAAGAAGTTGTGATTGGCAAGAGTTGTCTACCGTTTGGGATTAGTGTGATTGGTTGAGTCCCTCGAGGTTATACTAAGACACTGATTGGATCCTAATCCCCATTAGAAGTCTGCCGAAGACTTCCATTTCACGTGTTGAGGGTGTCGCGTGACTCGCTAGTAAAATAGTGGGAGCATATTAAGATAGAAGTCCATATCTTGATTGCTTATTTCTTGCAAAATCTGCATATTATTCATTTTTGCTGCATCTTTATTTTAGAAAATGTCACATTCAAATCCCTTACGTGGCATACTTGATGTCAACCACCTCACTGGTCCAAATTATACGGATTAGCTCTGCAACTTGAGAATTATTCTTACGGCGGAAAAAATTGCATACGTCCTTGATACAGTGATGCTTACGCCCGAGGAAGGGGCAAGCAAGGATGAGATCGCTCACTACGTGAAGTGCATTAATGACTCCACTCTTGCTCAGTGCTACATGTTGGGCTCTATAACTCTTGAGTTACAGAGACAACATGAAAAGATGGATGCTAGATCTATTCTCCTATATGTTCGTAAATTGTTTGAGGAACAGGAAAGGACTCAACGATATAAGATATCCAAGAGCCTCTTCCACGCTAGGATGATTGAGGAGACATTAGTTCAAAACCATGTCCTAAAGATGATTGAGTAGATAGAGAAACTCACAGATCTAGGAATGGTCCTAGAGGATAACTTGTATATAGACATTGTGCTTCAGTCCCTACCAGATTCCTTTTCACAATTTATAATGAATTTTAATATGAACAAGCTTGAGGTGACTCTCCCAAAGGTCCTCAATATATTGAGGAAGGTAGAGAATACTATCAAGAAAGAGAAACCAATTCTCTACACTAGTGAGACCAGAAAGAAAAGAAAAGTAGAAAAGTCCCTTAAGAAGGGCAAGGGCAAGGGCAGACCAAGTAAAGCAAAGGTTGCTAAGAAAGACCAAACAAAATACAAAGACCGATGCTTCCATTATGGCAAAGATGGGCACTAGAAGAGGAACTACAAAGAGTACCTTGTAGAGAGGGTGAAACAAAAGCTTAGAGAAGCTTCAAGTACATTCATGAAAAATCTCCAATTGTCAGATTTTTATGATAGTGCATTGGTATTGGATACCAGTATTGCTTATTACATCTATAATTTATAGTAGATTCTAGCAAAGCCGAGGAGATTGGCGAAAGGAATATTGTATAAAGGTTTATTTATGCTAGATATTGCTTCATATATCATGAATATAAGTATGTCTAAGAGGAAACAAGATGAGGTGAATAATGCATACATATGGCATTGTAGGCTAGGTCACATCCACAAGGAAAGAATTCAAAAGTTACTAAAGGATAAATATCTAGATCCATTCGACTATGAGTCATATATAACTTGCGAGCTTTGCCTTCATGGATAATTGACCAACTCTCCATTTAGTGGAATTGGAGAGAGAGCCACTGAGCTGTTGGAACTCATACATAGTGATGTATGTGGACCAATGTCAACTCATGTCATTGGTAGTTACTTATACTTTATTACCTTTACTTATGATTTCTCAAGTTATGGATATGTGTACTTAATGAAGTACAAATCTGATACCTTTAAGAAATTTAAATAGTATAAGAATGAAGTGGAGAACCAGACTGGAAATAGTATCAAAACTCTTTGATCAGATCGAGGAAGTGAGTACATAAGTACAAAAGTTACTCAGTTCCTCAAAGACTATGGGATATTATGTTAGAACCCTTGCAGATTCTAAACTTTGGGTTGATCTCTTTAGGAGATCGGCCTCCTTGGAACTCTATAGGGGTTCCTCCCTCCAAGTTGCTGCTCAAAGGCTGCAGAAAAGATTCATCTATTGCTTGAGAAAAGAGGAGGAATACATGGCTATTTATAGGGCTTCTAAACCCTAACTCCTAATAGGACTCCTACTTAAGACTCTTACTTCTAACCAACTCCTAATAGGACTCCTACTCAAGACTCCTATTCCCTTACAACTCCTAATTCTTCTCTAAGAAAAAACCTCCTACTTGAATGTCCCTCTCAATTAGGACTCTCCTAACTAGAGTCCTAACAGAATGTCCCTCTCAATTAGGACTCTCCTAGCTAAAGTCCTAATAGTTTTACATGAATGTCCCTCTCAATTAGGACTCTCCAAGCTAGAGTCCTAACAGACCCGACCTCTTCAAATCAGCCTTGTCCTCGAGGCTGATGATTCATGAATTCTGGGAATTTGATCTTCAAGTCGTCATAGTTCTCCCAAGTGGCATCTTCTATTGGTAGGTTCGCCCATTGTATTAGAACTTCATTAGTGGGTCGTCGTCGAGTCACGATCCGTCGATCAATAATGGCACTTCGCTGGGTCTGGAGTTCTCTTTGGGTAGTCATATTTGGTGGGTGGCCTTGGGCTGTCTCCAAGCACCTATTTACAACTGTCTCACCGTCGATTTGTGGGTGATATATCATTCTCCTTTTCAATTTAGTACCCTGCATATAGAATAACTTGGTCCAAAATCTACTCGTGAAGATGCAAGTAGAATTTATCATAAGCACAATGTGTCCCTTATAGTGTAATTCTTTTGAGTCTCAATTGTAATGAGCCACGGAGCTTGGTGCTTCCTCCAATTTTTTTATAATCTTACTAGTCTCTGAATCTTCCTGCCATTCCATCTTAATATCCTTAAGAAAGTTGCTGGTCAGAAGTGAAATGGCCGAAACTTTAGCTTGCTCGGGTAGCTGCGAAAGCGCATCTGCAAGAACATTCTCTTTCCCCTTTTTGTAAGTTATTTCATAATCAAATCTAAGAAGTTTTATTACCCATTTTTGCTGCTCAGGGGATGATATCTTTCGCTCCAAAAAGTACTTGAGGCTTTTATGGTCGGTTTTAATTTGAAATCGTCGACCAATCAAGTAAGGTCTCCACCTCGTTGCTGCGCGCACAATGGCAAGCATCTCCTTATCATATGTTGACTTATTTTGATGGGAGGGAGATAATGCCTTGCTAGTGTATGTGAGTGGTTGACCATCTTGCATGAGAAGGGCTCCAATTCCGACTCCAGATGCGTCGGCCTCAATAATGAAGGGTCGGTTGAAATCTGGTAGTGTTAGCACCGGCGTCGTCGTCATGGCTGTCTTAAGTTTGTCGAAGGCAGCGGAGGCTCTGTCCGACCATTGGAAGACATCTTTTTTCAATAAGGAAGTAATTGGTGCACTAATCTCTCCATAGTTTTTCACGAACTTGCAGTAGTAGCCTGTTAAACCCAGAAAGCCATGTAGCAATCTTATGTTCCTCGGGGTCAGCCAGTTTTGCATTGCTCCAATTTTGAAGGGGTCTACTGCCACACCTTCCTCTGATATGATATGCCCAAGATATTCCACCTTCTTTTGAAGAAAGCAAAAATTCATAGTGGTTGTTGTGTGTTCAAAAGATGGTTTTCGGTATGTCTTCTTCGCATACTCGTATTTGATGATACCCGGATCGAAGGTCCAGCTTTGTGAAGATTTGTACTCCCTTAGCAACTCATCTACTACTAGAATAGGGTATTTATCCTTGATGGTTATGCCATTGAGAGCTCGGTAATCAACACATAATCGCCATATTCTATCCTTCTTTCGTATGAGGAGCACCGGTGAAGAGTAAGGGCTGCAACATAGCCGAATAACTCCTGTTTTGAGCATCTCGTTTACAATCCTTTCTATTTCATCCTTCTGGAGATGTGAATACTGATATGGCTGAGCATTTGCTGGAGATTTGCCTGGAAGAATCGTTATACAATGATCATGCCGACGGGTAAGAGATAGGTTGCGCGGTTCGTCAAATATATCTGAAAATTCAGCAAGCAAAGGAAGTAGATTTGGATCTTCAAATTTTGTTGGCTCTCCCTTAGTTTGCTGCTCAAGTTGTACCAAAAAGCCGCTGCATGCTTTATGCAAAACCTTCTCCATTTGTTGTGTGCAAATCGTCGTTACATCGCCCTCACGTTTCCCATGCAGTATCACCTGTTTCTCCTTACTGTAAAATTTTATAAATAGTTGTATAAAATTCCAAGAAATATCACCTAATGTCATCAACCATTTAATTCTGAGTATGGCCTTATAATCATCAAGGGGGAGGAGGAAGAAATCTGCAATTATCTCTTGGTCCTGTAGCAACAGTTTCACTTGCGGGCACCTATGATCACACTTCAAAATCCATCCATTGGCGACCGTAACGACAAACCTGCTGCAATTCTCAATAGGTAAGTTCATATGGACAGCAACCTTACTGTTTAGGAAGTTATTAGTGCTGCCCGTCTCGATGAGAACAGTGATCGGTTGTTGTTTGAGAAGGCCTCCAACTTTCATCGTTTGTGGGTTTGAGTAGCCAGCTAGTGTTTATACCGTAACTTCGGTTGGTTGTGGCTCTTCTTCTGCATCTTTTTCTTCATGTTTAAGGCTCTCTTCTGAATGTTCAATGACCTCTTCTTCTATCGGTTCAATCATAAGAAGTCCTCCTTTACTACAGCGATGCTCACGGCTCCACGGCTCGTCACAATGCCAACATAACCTCTTCGCATATCGCTCCCGAAGCTCTTCTCCTGTTAACCTCTTTGGTGCAGGGACTTGGTCGACAGTAGGGGGGGCTGAGGGCTTCAATATTACTAGTTGAGGAGCGACCCTAGTCCTCCAAGCTTCATGGTTCAATTGCTCCTCTTGATGTCGTGCGAAAGAGATGGCTGCCATAAGCGTGTACGGTTGTCGCACTTTAACTTCTCCTCGGATCTCCGGCTTCAAGCCCTCAATAAAGGTCCTCAATAGCTATTTTTGAGACCAATCATGATTTTGATTAGATAACCTTTCAAACCTGGTTTGGTACTCCTGAATGGTGGAGGTTTGTCGGATCTTTGCTAGTTGTTCGTCAATATTCTCGTAATCGGTTGGTCTGAAGCGGATCAGCAGTCCTTCTTTGAATTGTTGCCATGAAAGGACTCCATAAGTATGTTCAAACTGTTTAAACCATTGTATAGCATCCCCTTCAAGATGTATAGCTGCAATTTTCACCATAGATGCATCTGCGATTTTGTGGTACCAAAAATATCGCTCCGCGCATGAGATCCAACCAATCGGGTCTCCTTCTTCCCATCTAGGGAAGTCCACTCTCATGCATGGATAGTTGGGGTCGGTCATAGAGCCTCTCCTCCCTTGGAAGTCATCTCTTCGGGCTTGGTGTGATTGGGCAAAGCTCTCTCCTTGATATGATTTTTTCGGGCTTAGTGGTCGGCCCAATCTGAGTTCAGTAAAGAGCGTCCGAATCTTATCCTCCATTCGCGCCTCCAAGGCTTCGAATTTAGCATTGATTGCCTCCTTAGATGCTATAGTATATGGCCCCAAATCAATGATGTTAAGATCTCTCTTTTGCTGTTGGGTTAAAGGCATGTATAGGTTGAGAGAAGTGATGGTCGAAAGTGATGGTGGATTGGTGGATGTAGGCTGCGGTTTAGGCTTGTTATGTGGCTATTTTGGGTGCAGTTTGAGGGTGTGGTTTAGTAGAGTTTTAGGGCTGTGGATGAAAGTTTTGGATCTGTGGTAGATGGTAGCAAAGGTTTGACAGAAATCCGTGGAAGTTGCAGCAATTATGTGCTATCTTGTAAGAGTAGAATTGTCGTCGAAGAAACAACGGTTTCTCGACGTAATTTCCACCAAAAACTTGGGAGAATTGAGGAGGGAATTGATAGCAAAATCATAGTTTATATGACAGTAAGGATATCTAATTTAATCAAGAAAATTTCAGCAGTATAACAGCAAGGAAATTGGTGCAAGTTGCAATTGCAGAATTATCGTCGAAAAATTTCAGCGGGTTACGATGAAAATTTGCAGCAACATAAAATCGTTTTTAGAGATGAATTTATTAATAGATCAATCTTAGATGGAAGCCAAGATGATCTATGAAGTGTATAAGAAATTTCATTCAAAAAGATTGCAAATAGATGGGTTAAGGCAACGATATGCAGCTGAAATTTTCTGCAGCATAGATTTTCAAGTGCAGCAGATTGGACATAAAAGATCAGTAGTTTATATTGAGAATTTTTTGGTGAAACCAAAGGGAAATCTACTGTTAGGAAGTGTCAAAGATGTCATAAAAATTTCATAGAAATTTGGATAGAAAAAGCACAGTAGCAAGATCAAACAGATGGTGCTATGCGGCTTGAATTCTGCAATTCAAGTGCAGCAGATTGGACATAAAAGATCAGTAGTTTATATTGAGAATTTTTTGATGAAACCAAAGGTAAATCCACTGTTAAGAAGTGTCAAAGATGTCATAAAAATTTCGTAGAAATTTGGATAGAAAAAGCACAGTAGCAAGATCAAACAGATGATGCTATGCGGCTAGAATTCTGCAATGTATCTTTCGTCGTAGAGATGAAAACTTTGTGACGAAAAGTTTATGCAGCAATATAGGAACGATTTTTTTTTTTTTTTGGATTTTCGAATAAGGATAACTAAATTGCAGCAGTAGTAAGGTAGGAAACCAGAACCTATTGCAATTCACGGGGAGATCAAAGGATGATCCGTGGTGGTGGAGATGATGACGGAATTCGGTGACATCTTTTAAGCAATTGTGGGAATTGCTTTGGATGGTTGTAGAGGGTTGATGGATGGCTGTGGAAGGGCAGCGAGACGCCAAGAACGCTGCTCTGATACTAGGTGTTAGAACCCTTGCAGATTCTAAACTTGGGGTTGATCTCTTTAGGGGATCGGCCTCCTTGGAACTCTATAGGGGTTCCTCCCTCCAAGTTGCTGCTCAAAGGCTGCAGAAAAGATTCATCTATTGCTTGAGAAAAGAGGAGGAATACATGGCTATTTATAGGGCTTCTAAACCCTAACTCCTAATAGGACTCCTACTTAAGACTCTTACTTCTAACCAACTCCTAATATGACTCCTACTCAAGACTCCTATTCCCTTACAACTCCTAATTCTTCTCTAAGAAAAAATCTCCTACTTGAATGTCCCTCTCAATTATGACTCTCCTAACTAGAGTCCTAATAGAATGTCCCTCTCAATTAGGACTCTCCTAGCTAGAGTCCTAACATAATGTCCCTCTCAATTAGGACTCTCCTAGCTAAAGTCCTAACAGTTTTACATGAATGTCCCTCTCAATTAGGACTCTCCAAGCTAGAGTCCTAACATATTATCCCAATGGACACTCCTTATACACCTCAGCTCAATAGTGTGTCTAAAAGGAGAAATCGTACACTATTAGATATGATACGGTCCATGATGAGTTTCGCTGACCTACCCATCTCATTTTGGGGATATGTCATAGAGACCGCAGCTTACTTTTTGAACAGAGTTCCAACTAAGTCGATAGTGTCTACACCATATGAGATATGGAAAGGGAAGAAGCTCAATCTTAAGGTTATTAAGATTTGAGGTTGCCCTGCCCATATTAAAAGAAACAACCCCGATAAGTTGGAATTGAGAACAGAGTGGTGCAAGTTCATGAGATACCCTAAGGAAACTAGTGGGTATTATTTCTATCATCTCGAGGACCAAAAGGTCTTTGTAGCCAAGTGAGTAGTGTTCTTTGAGAAGAAACACATTTTTTGCAGAGACAGTGGGAGCATGATAGAGTTGAGCAAGGTTGGAGAACCTAGCTCAAGCACCACTCTACAACCCAAGTCTGTTCAGGTACCTAATACACAAGTTCCAACTTTACATAGGTCTGGCAGAATATCCCATCCTCCTGAGAGATATGTGGGATATATTAGAGGAGAGGATGTTGAGGATATTGATCCTCAAACCTACGAGGAGACGATTATGAGTATAGACTTCGGGAAGTGACAAGAAGTTATGAATTCTGAGATGGATTATATGTACTCCAACAAGGTTTGGAACCTAATTGATGTGCTTGAAAGTATTGTACCCATCGGTTGCAAGTGGATCTTTAAAAAAAATATCAAAGTAGATGGAAAGGTAGAGACCTATAAAGCAAGGCTAGTGGCTAAGGGGTATCGTCAAAGGCAAGGTGCTGACTATGACGAAATCTTCTCACCCGTAGCAATGCTAAAATCCATTCGAATTATATTGGCTGTTGTAGAACACTATGATTATGAGATCTGGCAAATGGATGTGAAAATCGTATTCCTCAATAAAAACCTTGAGGATGAGGTATATATGATACAACCCAAGGGATTCGTGTCCAAGGACTTCCTAGATAAGGTGTGCAGGTTGCTTATATCCATTTATGGACTAAAGTAAGCTTCTTGAAGTTGTAACATAAGATTTGATGAGGCAATCAAATCTTATGACTTCGTTATGAACGAAGATAAGCATTGTGTGTATAGGAAGATAAGTGGGAGCTTTGTCACCTTTATGGTGTTATATATAGATGACATCCTGATCATTAGGAATAACGTAGGAATGCTATCCATAGTAAAGGCTTGGTTATCTAGACACTTCGCCATGAAGGACTTAGGGGAAGCATCCTATATCTTGAGGATTCGGATCTATAGAGATAGATCCAAAATGATGCTTGGCTTATCCTTATTCAGGTACATAGACACCATTGTCAAAAGATTTGGAATGAAAAATTCCAAGAGAAGTCTTATACTGATGAGACATAGGATATCGCTTTCTAGTAGTATGTCCCCAAAGACTCCAAAAGAAAGGGCAAACATGGATATGATACCTTATGCCTCAGCGATAGGGTCTATCATGTATGTTATGCTATGTACTAGGCCTGATATAGCGCATGCTCTGAGTGTCACTAGCAGGTATCAAGTGGATCCAGGCTTGGAGCACTAGAAAACTGTAAAGTGTATCCTTAAGTACTTGAGAAGGACTAAGGATCTTTTACTAGTATATGGAGGTAATAGCCTCAAGGTTGAAGGATACACAGACTTAAGTTTTTAGTCTAATGTCGATGATAGCAAGTCGAATTCGGGGTATGTGTACACCTTGAATTGAGGAGCAATATGCTGGAAGAGTTCCAAGTAAAATATTACTGCTGACTCGACCATAAAGGCGGAGTATATTACTATAGTAGAGGCAATAAAAGAGGGAGTCTGGATGAAGAAGTTCATCATAAATCTAGGAGTCGAGCTACGTAACGAGGAGTTGATTCCTTATATTACGACAACTACGGGAAGATTACTTAAATAAGGGAACCCGGGTCTCATCAGAAGTGTTCTGAGGAGGTTCCAGCTTGTTAGAGAGATCATGACCCGAGGAGATATATTAGTGGAAAGAGTTCCATCCGGAGATAACATTGCAGATCCACTAACAAAGTCGTGTTGAATCTCGTATTTTGATGATGAAACCACTTGATATATGTTTATGATTTAAACTGCATTTTGAACGATGCAGGTCTACTCGATTAGGTTTAGACAGTTGACGCAGGAGGAATTGACGTTGCGCCGGAAGAGATCACGTCAGGATATTGGATGGCTGAATGCTTCGGACGTCGGGCATCGGGCCAAAGAGAGCGAAATTGCGCCAACGATATCGGGGTTGCGGAGGTCAACCGCCGATTGGGCAACAAGCCCTAAGAGAGGACGATGCACCGAAGAATCGGACGAAGTGCCAACCAATGACGTGCCGGGCAACAGAAATTCGCGTTGTAATAATTGTCTAGATCGAAGTAGAGTTTTGGCTTACTGTGCAGGATTAACTACGACAACGATGAAGACATAAAGCGAAACAAAGTGCGGAGTCAAGCGCGAAGGATTCGTTGGGAGTTCAAGAGTTTGACGGAAGTCCGAAGGTTCGTCGGGAACGCTGTCGGAACTCGCCGAGAGAGATCGGAGCTTGCCAAAGAAGCTCGTTGGAACTCGCCAACATCAAATCGTGAAGTCTAGGAGCTTGCCGGGAGTCCGCAGAATGGTTTCTGAGAGTTTATCGGAAGACCGTCGGAAGTTCGCCGGAAGCTCGCCGGAAGAAGTCTTGACTTACGGACTTTGTAATAGCTTAGAAAATATCTTTAAATTTGTAGTTAGCATGTTAATTAGGGTTAGGATTAGATGTTAATCCTATAACCCAAGTAGGGGCCAATTGGGCCCAAGTTCGGACTAGTTTAGGGCAAGATTGAAGCCCAACTAGTGGGCTGAAAACACTGTAGTTGGGCTGAAAACACTGTAGGCGGTAGCACCGCCTGAGCTGGGCGGTGACACCGCCTAGTGCCCGAGAGCTGGGCGGTAGCACCGCCTGGGCAGGGCGGTGGCACCGCCCAGTGCCCGAGAGCTGGGCGGTAACACCGCTTGGGCTGGGCGATGGCACCGCACAGCACTGTCAACATTTGACAGTTACAGGCGGTGGCACCTGTTAGGATCGAGAGCACTAAGAGGGGGGGGGGGGGGGGGGGTGAATTAGTGCAGCGGAAATCTTACAGCAATTAAAAAATGAAAGCTGCGTTCATCCGATAAAAAACGATTTCGATATAAAAGCAGAATCACAGTGCAGTTTGCGTCTAAGCGCAGTTTGCGTCTAAGCGCAGTTTGCCTGTAAACACAGTTTGCGTCTAAGCGCAGTTTGCGTCTAAGCGCAGTTTGCGTCTAAACGCAGTTTTACGTCTAAACGCAGTTTTACGTCTAAACGCAGTTTTACGTCTAAACGTAGTTTTACGTCTAAACGTAGTTTTACGTCTAAATGCAGTTTTACGTCTAAACGCAGTTTTGCATCTAAACGCAGTTTTACGTCTAAACGTAATTTTACGTCTAAATGTAGTTTTGCGTCTAAAAGCAGTTTTGAACCTTGAAAAGCGTTTTACGTAGAAAGCAATTTGCAGTTATAAATGGAATCCGAATGTAAGCGTAAGCTGCAATGTGAAGATCGTACGAAAACACGATTTACGTTTGAATGCAGATTCTGAAAGATCAGAGCTTAGAAACTTGTTCGTAAAGGCGCAGAGGGCAGTAGCAATGTAGGAGGTTTGCAGTAATGATAAAGTGCTCAAAGTAAAAGCAAACCAGAGATTTAGAGTGGTTCGGTCAGTCTTAACCTACTCCACTTTTGGCTTCCTCCTCCGACGAGGTCACCGACGTCAACTAGCTGCCTTCCTTCAATGGGCGAAGGCTAACTGCCCTTTTACAGTTTCTCTCCTTTTGACAGGCTCAGGAGACAACCTTTACAGATCCTTTCTCTCCTCTCTTTACAACTCAAGACTTAAAGAACAGAAGGAGGAGAACTTTAGGACTTTACACAAATTTGAGCTCTTAGAATCACTGAAAAGATCAAGAATTCGGTGTAGATCAGTATCTTTTCAGTGCTGAATGGGTGGGGTATTTATAGGCCCCAACCCAGTTCAAATTTGGAGCTCAAAACGATCAAATCGATCAAATCCCAGAATTCTGGGATCAGGCGGTTGCACCTCTTGACTGGAGAGGTGGCACCGCCTGGCAGAGCTCGAAGACTGAGCTCAGGCGATTGCACCTCTCTGCCAGAGCTCGAAGACTGAGCTCGATGGTTGCACCGCCTGGCAGAGCTCGAAGACTGAGCTCAGTGGTTGCACCGCCTGGCAGAGCTCGAAGTCTGAGCTCGGTGGATGCATCACCTGGCAGAGCTCCAAACTGAGCTCAGGCTGATGCACCTCTCTGCCAGAGCTCGAAGACTGAGCTTGGTGGTTGCATCACCTGGCAGAGCTCGAAACTGAGCTCAGGCTGATGCACCTCTCTGCCAGAGCTCGAAGACTGAGCTCGGTGGTTGCACCGCCTAGCAGAGCTCGAAACTTGAGCTCTGGCGGTGCTACCTCTTGACAGAGGAGGTTGCACCGCCCAGTCTAGCTCGAAGACTGAGCTCTGGGCGGTTGCACCTCCTGGCTGGGGCGGTTGCACCGCCCAGTCTAGCTGGGAGACGCAGCCCTGGCGGTTGCACCTCCTGGCCTGGGCGGTTGCACCGCCTGGTGCAATCAGGGTCCGAATGGTTCGCTTCATTCGGCCCAATTTGAATCTTTTCAGGGGCCCAATTGCCCCAAGATTAAGCTAATGGGATCACCTCCCATTTTCAAGCTTAATCATCGTGCTAACTATGATTAACTCTAAGACAACTTCTGCAGCTTTGCTCCGATGCGTCAATCGCTTCTTCCGGCGAGTTTCCGACGAACTTCCGTCGATCATCCGATAAACCCTCGGTGATCCTTCTGCGGACATCCGGCATACTCCTGGACTTTGCGACGATCCACTTGGCGAGTTCCGACGAGCTTCGCTTGGCAAGCTTCTGGACTTCTCGGATCTGTTCTCGCTGAAACTCCGACGACCGTCCGAACTTCCGTCGAACTCTCGAACTCCCAACGTGATCATGATCTTGACTCCGGCGCAACACCTGCTGCTTGTCTTACTCTCATCGTAGTTAATCCTGCACACTTATCTCAACACATAGATTAGATAACAAATGACAATTGACTTCATCATCAAAATCCGAGATTCAACAATCTCCCCCTTTTTGATGATGACAATCAATTGATAATGGAGTTATCCTTAACTCCCCCTATCTATATGCCATAGTTGAGATAAGTCAACCTTGAATTCAAGACCTAAGAATTCAAGTGATGTATTGATAAGTTAGATCAGTTAAACTTATCAATGCTCCCATCATGATACCCATCATGATGTATCTCTTCAAGAATGATGTCAAGGCATGACATACATCATCAAGTTTGTATGATAGTGTTTGTAACTATTCATCATGTAATCATATAAAGCTACGAAGGACTTTTACATGATGCACACATTTGAGATTTTCTAGCAAGTTTGCATTTACTTCACAAGATAGAATATCAAATCAAGACATGATGCAAACTATAGCACATGTTCACATATCTCTTGGTGATGCAAGGATGGCATAACTATAACATTGTTTATAGCATCACTCAAGTATTTGCAACTATGATATAGACATGATTATGGCAGTTCAGCTATGACATAGTGTTTATCAATTCATATGTTTCTCCCCCTTTGTCATCAACAAAAAGCACGATAGCATTATCAAGCACATAAAGGAAGTCATGACACATATAATACTTTGAATATCTCTTTATTGTTTGTTGCTTGAAGGAGGAAAGTCATTTTTCAAAAAGTTTTCATAGCATTCAAACCGAAAAATGAACTTCTTACATGCATTTGGTTAAAAATATTTGTCACATAATTTGTAACATGTTATTTGATCAAGCGATGTCAAGGCATGTAATAGTAATACCATCCGAAAAATAATTTGAACTATTCATCATGTATTCGGACACATCAACATTCCTAATTCTCTTCTTATGTAATCAAATTGTTCTTCACATAGGGGTTTTGTAAAGATATCAGCTAGTTGATGTTTGGTATCAATAAACTCTATGGTTACATCATGATTAGTGACATGATCTCGTATAAAGTGATGTCTAATATCAATGTGTTTTGTTCTTGAGTGTTGTATAGGATTTTTAGTTAAGCATATTGCACTCGTGTTATCACATTTAATGGGAATATCTTTAAGATTCACTTTGTAATCTTCTAAAGTGTTTTTCATCCATACAACTTGTGCACAGCATGCACTTGCTGCAATGTATTCAGCTTCGGTTGTTGATAGAGCAACCGAGTTTTGTTTCTTAGATGACCAGGATACAAGGGCATGTCCTAAAAATTGACATGATCCTGATGTGCTTTTTCTATCTAGTCTACAGCCAGCGAAGTCCGCATCAGCATATGCTGTTAATTCAAAATTTTCTGATTTTGGGTACCATAATCCTAGATTGGTAGTTCCATTAAGATATCTGAGTATTCTTTTGACTGCTTTGAGATGAGATATCTTAGGGTCTGATTGAAATCTAGCACAAAGTCCTACACTGAACATGATGTCTGGTCTGGTGGCAGTGAGGTAAAGTAAACTTCCTATCATACCCCTATAGGATTTTTGATCGAAGCTTTCTCCATTCTCATCAATTTCTAACTTAGTGGAGGTGCTCGTAGGAGTGTCAATGGCTTTTGAATTATTCATTTTGAACTTCTTTAGCAAACTCACAACATATTTGGTTTGACTAATAAAGGTGCCATTGCTTAGTTGTTTGATTTGTAGGCCTAAGAAGAATGTTAACTCTCCCATTAGACTCATTTCGAATTCACGACTCATAGTTTTCGCAAAGGATTCACAAAGAGATTCATTTGTAGAACCAAAGATAATATCATCAACATAAATTTGAACAATGAGAAAATTGTTTTCAAGGTTCTTGATGAATAATGTAGTATCAACCTTGCCTTTTATGAAATTATTTTCAATAAGAAAAGAACTAAGTCTCTCATACCAAGCCCTAGGAGCTTGTTTTAAACCATAGAGAGCTTTAGTTAATCTAAACACATGATTAGGGAGACTATTATTTTCAAATCCAGGAGGTTGTTCAACATAAACTTCTTCGGAAATAAAGCCATTAAGAAAGGCGCTTTTAACATCCATTTGAAACAACTTAAAATTTTTACTGCTAGCGTAGGCAAGGAGCATCCTTATGGCTTCCAATCGTGCCACAGGAGCGAAGGTTTCTTCGTAATCGATACCTTCTTCTTGGTTGAAACCTTTGGCCACTAATCTAGCCTTGTTTCTAACCACGATACCATTTTCATTTTGCTTGTTTCTGAAGACCTATTTAGTACCAATAACTAGATGGTCATTTGGCCTAGGAACAAGCTTCCACACTTCATTTCTCTCAAATTGATTTAATTCATCTTGCATTGCGATAATCCATGAATCATCTTTCATGGCTTCATCAACGCATTTGGGTTCAATTTGGGAGAGAAAGGCGGTATTTGCACAAAAGGTTTTAAGAGAAGATCATGTTTGAACTCCCTTTGAAGTGTCTCCTAAGATTAGCTCCTTAGGATGAGCATCTACATACTTCCAATCTTTGGGTAAGGAAATCTGAGAAGTGGATGCATCCAAGTTGCTAGTTGGAGACGGGGTCTCGTTTAAATTTAAAGAATCAAAATTAACATCATCGTCAAGATCATTTTTCGTGATTTCAGAAGTCTCATTGAAAACAACATGAATGGATTCTTCAATAATTAGAGTTCTTTTATTAAAGATACGAAAGGCTTTAGAAACTGTAGAATAACCAAGAAAGATTCCTTCATCGGATTTAGCATCAAATTTTCCTAAGTTGTCTTTTTCATTCAAGATAAAACATTTACACCCAAAGACTTTGAAATATGAAACGTTGGGTTTTTTATTATTCCATAACTCATAGGGAGTTTTGGTTAGTAGAGGTCTCACTAGAACTCTATTATAGCATGCAGTATTTACGGCTTCGGCCCAAAAATATTTGGGTAGGTTATGTTCATTCAACATGGTTCTTGCCATTTCTTGTAAATTTCGATTTTTTCTTTCTACAACTCCATTTTGTTGAGGGTTTCTAGGAGTAGAGAAATTATGGTTGTATCCATTGAGTTCACAAAATTCTTGGAAATCATGGTTTTGAAATTCACCACCATGATCACTCCTAATTGACGAAATCATAGAACCTTTCTCATTCTGAACGAGTTTGCAAAACTTGGTAAAAGATCTAAGGCATTCACTTTTCTGTTTTAAAAAGTAAGTCCATGTGTATCTGCTATAGTCATCTATGATGACGAAAGCGTATTTGCTACCTCCTAGGCTTGATGTGGAGATGGGTCCGAACAAGTCCATATGGATCAATTGTAAGGGCCTAGAGGTGCTTACTTGATTTTTAGATTTGAAGCTACTCTTAATTTGTTTACCTAATAGACAGGCATCACATACATTATCTTTGATGAACTTGATATGAGGAATTCCTCTTACAAGTTCTTTGGATGATATTTGAGTGATTAGCTTCATGCTAGCATGACCTAATCTTCTGTGCCATATCCAAGCATTCTCATTTAAAGCAGAAAAACATGTTTCATTACATAAATCATTGATGTCAATAGTGTATACGTTATTTTGTTTTAATGCAATCATAGATATGTTTTTGTGAGGTTTTTCAATGACGCAAGCATTAGATTCAAATCTGATAATATATCCTTTATCACACAATTGACTAATGCTCAGGAGGTTATGTTTTAGACCATCAACTAGCAAAACATCTTCAATAGAAAAGTTGGATTTGTTACCTATGGTTCCTTTGCCAATGATTTTACCCTTGTTGTTGTCTCCGAAGGTGACATATCCTTCGTTTATGCTAGAGAGCTTAGAGAATTGGGATGAATCTCCGGTCATATGCCTTGAGCATCCACTGTCAAGGTACCATCTCTTGCTCCTAGCTTGCGATGGTTTAGTTTTCTACAAGAAAGGATGATGTTTAGGTACCCATTTTCTTTTGGGTTCCTCACAAATAGATCTACATTTTTTATCATGTTGCATAGAATTTGTCATGGTTCCTTTAGGAACCCAAATCAATTTGTTTGGACTCAATTTCCTGAATGGACAATAATGTGTCCTGTGTCCAAACTTGCAACAAAAGTTGCATTTGCTTCTAACATGTAAGATGGGGCCTTTTACAAAGGTAGTTGGATTTTGGTGAGGACTCCTCACAAAACCAATCCCACTTCTTTTGGGAGCATGACCCTTGTTTGTAAGGATCATGTTTAATGACTTGCTACCAACCTCGAATTTCTTCAAGGTGTCCTTAAGTAGCAAGTTTTCTTTTTGACAGATTTCTAGATCATGACATTTTATACATGAATTTAAACTATCATGATATTCGATTTTTAACTTATTAAAATCACAAGTAAGACTATCATGTACCTTTTTTAGCAATTTGTATTTTCTATTTATAACTTTGCATTCATCAAATAAATCATGGAAGACATTTAATAATTCATCGAAAGATAAATCAGCATCTAATAAATCCGTTACCTCCTCTTCGATGGCCATTAAGGCGTAATGAGCAACTTGCTCGGTGTTGGACTCTTCTTCTTCAGATGCGCTCGCGTCATCCCATGTTGCTTGAAGAGCCTTCTTCTTTGATGTTCTTCTTTTGACTTGGGGACAATCATTCTTGTAGTGTCCCGGCTTTTTACATTCGTAGCAGATCACTTGGTCCTTCTTGGGTTCAAGTTTATTTTTCACATCGTTTTTAAACTTGTTTCTTTTGAAGAATTTCTTAAACCTTTTTGTCAAAAGTGCTAAGTCATCATCACAATCCTCATCACTTGAGTTTTCTCTCAAGTGGCATTCAGAAGTTTTAAGTGCCATATCCTTCCTGTTCTTTGGAAGGATGTCTTCTTGCTCTTCATGAGCTTTGCAAGTCATTTCATAGGTCATTAATGACCCGATTAGTTCTTCAAGAGGGAAGTTGCGCAGATCTTTTGCCTCTTGAATAGCAGTGACTTTAGGATCCCAACTTTTAGGAAGGGATCTTAGTATTTTATTTACGAGTTCAAAATCCGAAAAATATTTTCCGAGTCCTTTTAGACCGTTGATGACATCCGTGAAACGGGTAAACATGTCGCCAATGGTTTCACTCGGTTTCATTCGGAAAAGTTCAAAAGAATGCAGCAGCAGATTGATTTTTGACTCTTTCACTCTACTTGTGCCCTCGTGGGTCACTTCAAGTGTGTGCCAAATATCAAATGCAGTTTCGCAAGTTGAAACACGATTAAACTCGTTTTTATCAAGTGCGCAAAATAAGGCATTCATAGCCTTTGCATTAAGAGCGAAAGCCTTCTTTTCTAACTCATTCCAATCGACCATTGGAAGAGAAGACTTTGAAAATCCGTTTTCAACAAGGTTCCACAGTTCAAAATCCATAGAAATAAGAAAGATCCTCATTCGGGTCTTCCAGTAGGTGTAGTCCGTTCCACTGAACATGGGTGGACGTGTAATAGAATGCCCCTCTTGGTTTCCGGCGTATGCCATCTCTCTTGGGTTTTAATCCTTTAGAGAGTTAACCTCGCTCTGATACCAATTGTTAGGATCGAGAGCACTAAGAGGGGGGGGGGGTGAATTAGTGCAGCGGAAATCTTACAGCAATTAAAAAATGAAAGCTGCGTTCATCCGATAAAAAACGATTTCGATATAAAAGCAGAATCACAGTGCAGTTTACGTCTAAGCGCAGTTTGCGTCTAAGCGCAGTTTGCGTCTAAGTGCAGTTTGCCTCTAAACACAGTTTGCGTCTAAGCGCAGTTTGCGTCTAAGCGCAGTTTGCGTCTAAACGCAGTTTTACGTCTAAACACAGTTTTACGTCTAAACACAGTTTTACGTCTAAACGCAGTTTTACGTCTAAACGTAGTTTTACGTCTAAACGCAGTTTTACGTCTAAACGCAGTTTTGCGTCTAAACGCAGTTTTACGTCTAAACGTAATTTTACGTCTAAATGTAGTTTTGCGTCTAAAAGCAGTTTTGAACCTTGAAAAGCGTTTTACGTAGAAAGCAATTTGCAGTTATAAATGGAATCCGAATTTAAGCGTAAGCTGCAATGTGAAGATCGTACGAAAACACGATTTACGTTTGAATGCAGATTCTGAAAGATCAGAGCTTAGAAACTTGTTCGTAAAGGCGCAGAGGGCAGTAGCAATGTAGGAGGTTTGCAGTAATGATAAAGTGCTCAAAGTAAAAGCAAACCAGAGATTTAGAGTGGTTCGGTCAGTCTTGACCTACTCCACTTTTGGCTTCCTCCTCCGACGAGGTCACCGACGTCAACTAGCTGCCTTCCTTCAATGGGCGAAGGCTAACTGCCCTTTTACAGTTTCTCTCCTTTTGACAGGCTCAGGAGACAACCTTTACAGATCCTTTCTCTCCTCTCTTTACAACTCAAGACTTGAAGAACAGAAGGAGGAGAACTTTAGGACTTTACACAAATTTGAGCTCTTAGAATCACTGAAAAGATCAAGAATTCGGTGTAGATCAGTATCTTTTCAGTGCTGAATGGGTGGGGTATTTATAGGCCCCAACCCAGTTCAAATTTGGAGCTCAAAACGATCAAATCGATCAAATCCCAGAATTCTGGGATCAGGCGGTTGCACCTCTTGACTGGAGAGGTGGCACCGCCTGGCAGAGCTCGAAGACTGAGCTCAGGCGATTGCACCTCTCTGCCAGAGCTCGAAGACTGAGCTCGATGGTTGCACCGCCTAGCAGAGCTCGAAGACTGAGCTCAGTGGTTGCACCGCCTGGCAGAGCTCGAAGTCTGAGCTCGGTGGTTGCATCACCTGGCAGAGCTCCAAACTGAGCTCAGGCTGATGCACCTCTCTGCCAGAGCTCGAAGACTGAGCTCGGTGGTTGCATCACCTGGCAGAGCTCGAAACTGAGCTCAGGCTGATGCACCTCTCTACCAGAGCTCGAAGACTGAGCTCGGTGGTTGCACCGCCTGGCAGAGCTCGAAACTTGAGCTCTGGCGGTGCTACCTCTTGACAGAGGAGGTTGCACCGCCCAGTCTAGCTCGAAGACTGAGCTCTGGGCGGTTGCACCTCCTGGCTGGGGCGGTTGCACCGCCCAGTCTAGCTGGGAGACGCAGCCCTGGCGGTTGCACCTCCTGGCCTGGGCGGTTGCACCGCCTGGTGCAATCAGGGTCCGAATGGTTCGCTTCATTCGGCCCAATTTGAATCTTTTCAGGGGCCCAATTGCCCCAAGATTAAGCTAATGGGATCACCTCCCATTTTCAAGCTTAATCATCGTGCTAACTACGATTAACTCTAAGACAACTTCTGTAGCTTTGCTCCGATGCGTCAATCGCTTCTTCCGGCGAGTTTCCGGCGAACTTCCGTCGATCATCCGATAAACCCTCGGTGATTCTTCTGCGGACATCCGGCATACTCCTGGACTTTGCGACGATCCACTTGGCGAGTTCCGACGAGCTTCGCTTGGCAAGCTTCTGGACTTCTCGGATCTGTTCTCGCTGAACCTCCGACGACCGTCCGAACTTCCGTCGAACTCTCGAACTCCCAACGTGATCATGATCTTGACTCCGGCGCAACACCTGCTGCTTGTCTTACTCTCATCGTAGTTAATCCTGCACACTTATCTCAACACATAGATTAGATAACAAATGACAATTGACTTCATCATCAAAATCCGAGATTCAACAGCACCGCCACTGACATGCGGTGGCACCGCCAGCATCGGGAACCCAACAAGAATTCAAATTTTGGAGCCCAAATTTGAATCCTCTTGGGGCCTATAAATACCCCTCTATTCTCAGCTGAGAACACAACTTTTTGAGCAGCAAGTGTTTGAGAGAAAGGCCCTAGAAAAGTCTTAGATAGTCTTGTTTTCAATTTGCTAGTGTTCACCTCCTTCTTTCTTGCTAAAAATTTGTAAGAGAGTGAACCGCTTGTAAAGAGTTGTAAGAGGGGTATTTACCCTTCCATTTCAATAGACTTGCTAGTGGAAGGTGGGAGCCTCATCGAAGAGGGGCCTCGCAAGTGGAGTAGGTCATTTGACCGAACCACTCTAAAATCGGCGTGATCCTTGGTTTGCATTTCATTATTGCTATTTACATTATTGCAAACCTTCTTATATGCTTTAGTTCCTTATTACTTTTGCTGCGCATATTTAAGAATACGCTTTCAAGATTAAGCTTTTCAAATTCCGTTCTTATCGTACGAAAGATTTTCTAAAACCGAAGTTTTAATCCGCTGCACTAATTCACCCCCCCCTCTTAGTGCTGCTCCGATCCTAACAAGTCGTTGTCTCAAATTGTCTTTGGGCGTCACAAGGGTCTGATGGGGATCAGACACATAGGTGATTAGCTTTAGGTCAAATGGGAGATTGCTAGTCATAGGTGCCTAGCAAGCCAATCACGTGAGCGATGTCATGTGTGACTTGACACAATCTTTTTGCTTATTATATTTTAGCATTTATCACTTTATATTGATTGTTGTATATATACATATATATATTGTGATATCCTTGGATCTGTGTAATGGGAATCAGATCATGATGAAATTACGATAATGAGACTAATTCACCTTTTAACACAGATCCTAAATAATCCCGGTCATAGGTTGCTCGAGAGGGACATCGAGATAACCAGATAGAATGGTGTGTTGTATACCCGTCCATATGATGGATGCAACTAGTCTCATAACTACTCGTGTGGGGATAGCTCATTGGTGATTGATCCACTTACGGAATGCTGCATGGTTGATGATGCATTATTGTCATACAGTGATTCCATAGTCCTAGTGGTGTATCTAGTCCTTAGACTTGAGACACCAAGGATGTCTTGTATGAGTTCTCCACTCTTTGATACCAGACTTATAGGTTTGGATGTCCCAGATCTAGTACAATTGGTCATTGGGAGTGGTAGTCGACCTTACGAGGGCTATGAGTGTCGATAGAGGATCATCCACTCTCAGCGTCATGAGAGGAATATCCCATATGTTCTTGCTCAGACAAATCCCTAACCAAGGTCATTCAGATTGAGAGAGAAAGAGTTCTTCGAGAAAATCCGATTAGAGTGAGACTCGAGTAGAAACCGTATGGGTCTAATAGCACCATGTCCGATATACGGTCTATGGGATATTGGATAGATGATGGACTATATGTACATGATATTTGAGGATAGATAGGTCCAATGGATTAAATTCTCTTGTATTGTCTAGGGACTACGGCATAGTGGCCTAGTATGTGCATAGTCGATGAGTCGAGTGAATTATTATATAGATAATAATTCACTGAGTCAAAAGGAGTTCTGACAGGTATGACTCATAGCCAGCTCGATATTGGGCCTAAAGGGTCACACACATATGGTAGGCGTTGCAATGAATAGAGGTTCGGATATGAGATATCCGCCGGAGCCTCATGTCTTATTGGATATCCAATAAGCCCCTGAATTATTGAATTCTATGGATGAGATCCAATAAGAGCCCATAATAGATTATTGGATAGAGATCCACTAATCTAAAAGGCTTGGGTAATTGGATATAAATTCAATACCCAATAGGGGAGGATCCATTAGGGTTTGACAGGGAACCTCTATAAATAGGAGAGATTCAGTGGTTCATAGGCTAGAGCCTTTGCTTGCCTCTCCTATTCGCCTCTCTCTCTCCACCTCAGAGCATGCTTGGAGTTTTGAGGAGCATCGTCGTAGCCCTACTATGTGGATCACCGCTAGAGAGAAGGACGCTTAACCTCCTTCACCCTCTCCTAGAGATCTACAAAGAAATAGGGATATACGATCTCCCTAAATAACACAATCTATTCTATACGTAGTTTGTTTCACGGATTTTTATACACCAATCTTTACACGATGACGAACATCCTTTTGGTAAATTGAGGATTTTGTTTTCTTATTCTTCCGCTGCGCATGTGACGTCGCTCCTAAGATTTCCGAACAATGTGTACATCAAATGGTTTGGTGAGAATTTTATTATTCTCTTACTTTATGTTGATGATATATTTATTCTTAGGAAAGATATGTCTATAATTGACAAGTTAAAGAAGGAACTGAATGAGTCTTTTGCAATGAAGGACATTGGACCAACAAAACAAATACAGGACATGTAAATTTTTAATGATAGAAAAACCAAAAAGATTTAGTTGTCATAGGAGAAATATATCGAGATTATATTGGAAAGGTTCAGTATGAGCAATTGAAAGCCAATTGGTTCTCCTCTTGCAGGTCACTTCAAGTTGTGCTCAGAACAAAATTCGTCAAATGATGAGGAGAAAGAGAAAATGCAAAAGGTTCCTTATACTTTAGTAGTTGGAAGTTTAATATACACGATGGTATATATGAGGTTGGACATCGCATATGCAATGGGTGTTACTAGCAGATTTCTTGTAAATCAAAGCAAAGAGTACTGAGCAATAGTAAAGTAGATCTTTAAATATCTTAAAGAGAGCTCTAAGGTTTATTTAAGCTTTAGAGGTGGATCACCTATGTTGACAAGTTACACAAGTGCAGATATGGTAAGAGATATTGATACGAGGAAGTCCACATTAAGGTTTGTACTTACTTTTGCAAGGAGAGCTATGTCATGGCAATCCAGATTGTAAATGTGTATTGCTCTCTCCTGTTAGGATCGAGAGCACTAAGAGGGGGGGGGGGTGAATTAGTGCAGCGGAAATCTTATAATAATTTAAAAACCAAAAGCTACGTTCGTTCAAAAACTATTGTGATGCAAAAGCAAATTCGCAGTTTGTATCTAGGTGCAGTTTGCGTCTAAGCGCAGATTGCGTTCAAGCGCAGTTTTGCGTCTAAGCGCAGTTTTGCGTCTAAACTCAGATTTACGTCCAAATGCAGATTTACGTCTAAACGCAGATTTACGTCTAAACGCAGATTTACGTCTAAACGCAGTTTTACGTCTAAACGCAGTTTTGCGTCTAAACGCAGTTTTACGTCTAAACGCAGATTTACGTCTAAACGCAGATTTACGTCTAAACGTAGTTTTACGTCTAAACGCAGATTTACGTCTAAACTTTGAAACTCGTTTATATACTTGCAGAAGGCAGTATGCAGTTGAAATCAAGACGTAAACGTGAACTGAAATCTGACGATTGAGCGAGGAAAGCCGATTTACGTCTGAATGCAGTTTTACGTCTAAATGTTGAAACTCGTTCGTAAAATCGTAGAGGACAGATTGCAGTTATTAATAGGATTAAAATGTAAGCGTAAACTGCAAGGAAGCTCGTTCGTAAAAACGCGGAAAACAGTTCTGCAGAATCAAACGTAAACGTAAACTGTAATGTATGAAAATACGAAGTTACGTCTGAATGCAGATTTGGAAGAACAGCTCTTAGAACTTGTTCGTGAAAGCGCAGAGAGCAGTAGTGATGAGGGAGGTTTGCAGTAATGATAAAGTACTCGAAATTAAACGCAAACCAGAGATTTAGAGT
The DNA here is from genome assembly GCF_036884655.1 of Musa acuminata AAA Group. NCBI lineage: Eukaryota > Viridiplantae > Streptophyta > Magnoliopsida > Zingiberales > Musaceae > Musa > Musa acuminata. Next base: position 11,035,828 of record NC_088353.1, on the reverse strand, counting down.
GGTTCGGTCAGCCTTGACCTACTCCACTTTTGGCTTCCTCCACCGATGAGGTTGCCGACGTCAACTAGGTGCCTTCCTTCAATGGGCGAAGGCCAAACTTCCCTCTTACAATTTCTCTCCTTTTGACAGGCTTAGGAGACAACCTTTACAGACCTTTCTCTCCTCACTTTTACAATTGAAAACTTGAAGAACAGAAGGAGGAGACTTAAAGGCTTTACCACACTTTTGAGCTCTTTAGAATCACAGAAAAGATCACGATTTTGGTATAGGTCTGTTATCTTTTCAGTGCTGAATGGGTGGGGTATTTATAGGCCCCAACCCAATTCAAAATTCGAGCTCAAAACGATCAAATCGATCAAATCCCAGAATTCTGGGATCAGGCGGTTGCACCTCTCGACTGGAGAGGTGGCACCGCCTGGCAGAGCTCGAAGACTGAGCTCTGCCGATTGCTTCTCTCTGCCAGAGCTCGAAGACTGAGCTCGATGGTTGCATCACCTGGCAGAGCTCGAAGACTGAGCTTGGTGGTTGCATCACCTGGCAGAGCTCGAAATCTGAGCTTGGTGGTTGCATCACTTGGCAGAGCTCCAAACTGAGCTCAAGCTGATGCACCATTCTGCCAGAGCTCGAAGACTGAGCTTGGTGAATGCATCACCTGGCAAAGCTCGAGACTGAGCTCAGGCTGATGCACCACTCTGCCAGAGCTCGAAGACTGAGCTCGGTGGTTTCATCGCCTGGTAGAGCTCGGAACTTGAGCTCTGGCGGTGCAACCTCTTGGCTGGAGCGGTTGCACCTCCCAGCCTTGCAACCCTGGCGGTTGCACCTCCTGGCTGGGGCGGTTGCACCTCCCAGCCTTGCAACCCTGGCGGTTGCACCTCCTGGCTGGGGCGGTTGCACCTCTCAACCCCACAGCCCAGGCGGTTGCACCTCCTGGCTGGGGCGGTTGCACCTCCTGGTGCAATCAGGGTCCGAATGGTTCACTCCATTCGACCCACTTTGAATCTTTTCAGGGGCCCAATTGCCCCAAGATTAAGCTAATGGGATCACTTCCCATTTTCATGCTTAATCATCGTGCTAACTACGATTATCTCTAAGACAACTTCTGCAGCTTTGCTCCGATGTGTCAATCGCTTCTTCCGGCGAGTTTCCGGCCAACTTCCGTCGATCAACCGATAACCTTCGGTGATCCTTCTGCGGACATCCGGCATACTCCTGGACTTTGCGACGATCCACTTGGCGAGTTCCGACGAGCTTCGCTTGGCAAGCTTCTGGACTTCTCGGATCTGTTCTCTCTGAACCTCCGACGACCGTCCGAACTTCCGTCGAACTCTCGAACTCCCAACGTGATCATGATCTTGACTCCGGCGCAACTCCTACTGCTTGTCTTACTCTCATCGTAGTTAATCCTGCACACTTATCTCAACACATAGATTAGATAACAAATGACAATTGACTTCATCATCAAAATCCGAGATTCAACAATCTCCCCCTTTTTGATGATGACAATCAATTGATAAAGGAGTTATCCTTAACTCCCCCTATCTATATGCCATAGTTGAGATAAGTCAACCTTGAATTCAAGACCTAAGAATTCAAGTGACGTATTGATAAGTTAGATCAGTTAAACTTATCAATGCTCCCATCATGATGCCTATCATGATGTATCTCTTCAAGAATTATGTCAAAGCCATGACATACATCATCAAGTTTGTATGATTGTGTTTGTAACCATTCATCATGTAATCATATAAAGCAACGAAGGACTTTTTTACATGATGCTCACATTTGAGATTTTCTAGTAAGTTTGCATTTTCTTTACAATATCAAATCAAGACATGATGCAAACTGTAGTACATGTTCACATATCTCTTGGTGATGCAAGGATGGCATAACATTGTTTTATAGCATCACTCAAGTATTTGCAACTATGACATAGATATGATTATGGCAGTTCAGCTATGACATAGTGTTTATCAATTCATATTTTTCTCCCCCTTTGTCATCAACAAAAAGCATGATAGCATTATCAAGCATATAAAGGAAGTCATGACACAAATATCACTTTATTGTTTTTGCTTGACGGAGGAAAGTCATTTTCCAAAGAGTTTTCATAAGAGTGTACGGGAACATCCCATTTTTAGCATACAACCTGAAAAATGAACTTCTTACATGCATTTGGTTAAAAATATTTGTCACATAATTTGCAACATGTTATTTGATCAAGCGTTGTCAAGGCATGTAATAGTAATAACATCCGAAAGATAATTTTAACTAGTTTAAGTATTCGGACACATCAACATTCCTAATTCTCTTCTTATGTAATCAAATTGTTCTTCACATAGGGGTTTTGTGAAGATATCAGCCAGTTGATGTTTGGTATCAATAAATTCTATGGTCACGTCATAATTAGTGACATGATCACGTATAAAGTGATGTCTAATATCAATGTGTTTTGTTCTTGAGTGTTGTATAGGATTTTTAGTTAAGCATATTGCACTCGTGTTATCACATTTAATGGGAATATCTTTAAGATTCACTTTGTAATCTTCTAAAGTGTTTTTCATCCATACAACTTGTGCACAGCATGCACTTGCTGCAATGTATTCAGCTTCGGTTGTTGATAGGGCAACCGAGTTTTGTTTCTTAGATGACCAGGATACAAGGGCATGTCCTAAAAATTGACATGATCCTGATGTGCTTTTTCTGTCTAGTTTACAGCCAGCGAAGTCCGCATCAGCATAAGCTGTTAATTCAAAATTTTCTGATTTTGGGTACCATAATCCTAGATTGGTAGTTCCATTAAGATATCTGAGTATTCTTTTGACAGCTTTGAGATGAGATATCTTAGGGTCTGATTGAAATCTAGCACAAAGTCCTACACTGAACATAATGTCTGGTCTTGTGGCAGTGAGGTAAAGTAAACTTCCTATCATACCCCTATAGGTTTTTTGATCGAAGCTTTCTCCATTCTCATCAATTTCTAACTTAGTGGAGGTGCTCATAGGAGTGTCAATGGCTTTTGAATTATTCATTTTGAACTTCTTTAGCAAACTCACAGCATATTTGGTTTGACTAATAAAGATGCCATTGCTTAGTTGTTTGATTTGTAGGCCTAAGAAGAATGTTAACTCTCCCATTAGACTCATTTCGAATTCATGACTCATAGTTTTCGAAAAGGATTCACAAAGAGATTCATTTGTAGAACCAAAGATAATATCATCAACATAAATCTGAACAATGAGAAAATTATCTTCAAAATTCTTGATAAATAATGTAGTATCAACCTTGCCTTTAATGAAATTATTTTCAATGAGAAAAGAGCTAAGTCTCTCATACCAAGCCCTTGGGGCTTGTTTTAAACCATAGAGAGCTTTAGTTAATCTAAACACATGATTAGGGTAGCCATTGTTTCCAAATCCAGGAGGTTGTTCAACATAAACTTCTTCGGAAATGAAACCATTTAGAAAAGCGCTTTTAACATCCATTTGAAATAACTTAAAATTATTGCAACTAGCGTAGGCAAGGAGCAACCTTATGGCTTCCAATCGAGCCACAGGTGCGAAGGTTTCTTCGTAATCGATACCTTCTTCTTGGTTGAAACCTTTGGCCACTAATCTAGCCTTGTTTCTAACCACGATACCATTTTCATCTTGCTTGTTTCTAAAGATCCATTTAGTACCAATTACTAAATGGTCATTTGGCCTAGGAACAAGCGTCCACACCTCATTTCTCTCAAATTGATTTAATTCATCTTGCATTGCGATAATCCATGAATCATCTTTCATGGCTTCATCAATACATTTGGGTTCAATTTGGGAGAGAAAAGCGGCGTTGGCACAAAAGTTTTTAAAAGAAGATCGTGTTTGAACCCCCTTTGATGTGTCTCCTAGGATTAGCTCCTTAGGATGAGCATCAATATACTTCCAATCCTTGGGTAAGGATGTTTTGGAAGTGGATGCAACCAAGTTGCTAGTTGGAGACGGGGTTTCGTTTAAATTCAAGGAATCAAAATTAACATCATCATCAAGATCATTTTTCTTAATTTCTGAAATCTCATTGAAAACAACATGGATGGATTCTTCAATAATTAAGGTTCTTTTATTGAAGATGCGAAAAGCTTTAGAAACCGAAGAATAACCAAGAAAGATTCCTTCATCAGATTTAGCATCGAATTTTCCTAAGTTATCCTTTTCATTCAAGATAAAACACTTACACCCAAAGACTTTAAAATATGAGACATTGGGTTTTTTGTTATTCCATAACTCATAGGGAGTTTTGGAGAGTAAGGGTCTTACTAGGACTCTATTTAAAATATAACACGCAGTGTTTACAGCTTCGGCCCAAAAATATTTGGGTAGGCTATGTTCATTCAACATGGTTCTTGCCATTTCTTGCAAATTTCGATTTTTTCTTTCTACTACCCCATTTTGTTGAGGATTTCTTGGAGTAGAGAAGTTATGGTTGTATCCGTTGAGTTCACAGAATTCTTGGAAGTCATGGTTTTGAAATTCTCCACCGTGATCACTTCTAATTGACGAAATCATAGATTCCTTCTCATTTTGAACAAGTTTACAAAACTTGGTAAAATGTCTAAAGCATTCATTTTTTTGTTTTAAGAAGTAGGTCCATGTATATCTGCTGTAGTCATCAATAATGACAAAGGCGTATTTGCTACCTCCTAGACTCGATGTAGATATTGGTCCGAACAAGTCCATATGGATCAATTGTAAGGGCCTAGAGGTGATTATTTGATTCTTAGCTTTGAAGCTACCCCTTATTTGCTTACCTAATTGGCAAGCATCACATACATTATCTTTGATGAACTTGATATGAGGAATTCCTCTTACAAGTTCTCTAGATGATACTTGATTGATTAGTTTCATGCTAGCATGACCTAATCTTCTATGCCATAGCCAAGCATCCTCATTCATAACGGCAAAGCACATTTCATCACATAAGTCATTGATGTCAATAGTGTATACGTTGTTTTGTTTTAATGCAATCATAGATATATTTCTGTGTGGTTTTTCAATGATGCAGGCATTAGATTCAAATCTTATAATATATCCTTTATCACATAATTGACTAATGCTCAAGAGGTTATGTTTTAAACCATCAACTAGTAAAACATCTTCAATAGAGAGGTTGGATTTGTTACCTATGGTTCCTTTGCCAATGATTTTACCCTTGTTGTTGTCTCCGAAGGTGACATATCCTTCGTCTATGCTAGAGAGCTTAGAGAATTGAGATGGATCTCCGGTCATATGCCTTGAGCATCCACTATCAAGGTACCATTTCTTGCTCCTAGCTTGCGATTGTTTAGTTTTCTACAAGAAAGGATGATGTTTAGGTACCCATTTGCTTTTGGGTGCTTCATAAATAGATCTACATTTTCTATCATGTTGCATAGAGTTTATCATGGTTCCTTTAGGAACCCAAACTAATTTGTTTGGACTTGTTTTCTTGAATGGACAACAATGTGTCTTGTGTCCAGATTTGCAACAAAAGTTGCACTTGGTTTGGTGTTGAACGTGTAAGATGGGGCCTCTTACAAAGGTAGTTGGATTTCGGTGAGGACTCCTCACAAATCCAATCCCACTTCTTTTGGGAGCATGACCCTTGTTTGTAAGGATCATGTTTAATGACTTGCTACCAACCTCGAATTTCTTCAAGGTGTCCTTAAGTAGCAAGTTTTCTTTTTGTAAAGTTTCTAAATCATGACATTTGATACATGAATTTAAATTATCATGATGTTCGACTTTTAACTTATCAAACTCACAAGTAAGATTATCATGTACCTTTTTTAGCAACTTGTATTTTCTATTTATAACTTTGCATTCATCAAATAAATCATGGAAGGCATTTAATAATTCATCGAAAGATAAATCAGCATCTAATAAATCCGTTACCTCCTCTTCGATGGCCATAAATGCGTAATGAGCAACTTGCTCGGTGTTGGATTCTTCTTCCTCAGATGCGCTCGAATCATCCCATGTTGCTTGGAGCACCTTCTTCTTTGTTGTTCTTTTCTTGACTTGGGGACAATCACTTTTGTAATGTCCCGGCTTTTTACATTCATAGCAGATTACTTGGTCCTTCTTAGGTTCAAGTTTATTTTTCACATCGTTTTTAAACTTGCTTCTTTTGAAGAATTTTTTAAACTTTCTTGTCAAAAGTGCCAAGTCATCATCACAGTCCTCATCACTTGAGTTTCCTCTCAAGTGGCATTCAGAAGTTTTAAGTGCCATATCCTTCCTGTTCTTTGGAAGGATGTCTTCTTGCTCTTCATGAGCTTTGCATGTCATTTCGTAGGTCATTAATGACCCGATTAGTTCTTCAAGAGGGAAATTTTGCAGATCTTTTGCCTCTTGAATGGCGGTGACTTTAGGATCCCAACTCTTAGGAAGGGATCTTAGTATCTTATTAACAAGCTCAAAATCCGAAAAGCTCTTTCCGAGACCTTTTAAACCGTTGACGACATCCGTGAAACGGGTAAACATGTCGCCAATGGTTTCACTCGGTTTCATTCGAAAAAGTTCAAAAGAATGTAGCAACAAATTGATTTTTGACTCTTTCACTCTACTTGTGCCCTCGTGGGTCACTTCAAGTGTGTGCCAAATATCAAAAGCAGTTTCGCAAGTTGAAACACGATTAAATTCGTTTTTATCTAGTGCGCAAAATAAGGCATTCATAGCCTTTGCATTAAGAGCGAAAGCCTTCTTCTCCAAATCGTTCCAATCGATCATTGGAAGAGAAGATTTTGAAAATCCATTTTCAACAAGGTTCCATAGTTCAAAGTCCATAGAAATAAGAAAGATCCTCATTCGGGTCTTCCAGTAAGTGTAGTCCGTTCCACTGAACATGGGTGGACGTGTAATCGAATGCCCCTCTTGGTTTCCGGCGTATGCCATCTCTCTTGGGTTTTAATCCTTTAGAGAGTTAACCTGGCTCTGATACCAATTGTTAGGATCGAGAGCACTAAGAGGGGGGGGGGTGAATTAGTGCAGCGGAAATCTTATAATAATTTAAAAACCAAAAGCTACGTTCGTTCAAAAACTATTGTGATGCAAAAGCAAATTCGCAGTTTGTATCTAGGTGCAGTTTGCGTCTAAGCGCAGATTGCGTTCAAGCGCAGTTTTGCGTCTAAGCGCAGTTTTGCGTCTAAACTCAGATTTACGTCCAAATGCAGATTTACGTCTAAACGCAGATTTACGTCTAAACGCAGATTTACGTCTAAACGCAGTTTTGCGTCTAAACGCAGTTTTACGTCTAAACGCAGATTTACGTCTAAACGCAGATTTACGTCTAAACGTAGTTTTACGTCTAAACGCAGATTTACGTCTAAACTTTGAAACTCGTTTATATACTTGCAGAAGGCAGTATGCAGTTGAAATCAAGACGTAAACGTGAACTGAAATCTGACGATTGAGCGAGGAAAGCCGATTTATGTCTGAATGCAGTTTTACGTCTAAATGTTGAAACTCGTTCGTAAAATCGTAGAGGACAGATTGCAGTTATTAATAGGATTAAAATGTAAGCGTAAACTGCAAGGAAGCTCGTTCGTAAAAACGCGGAAAACAGTTCTGCAGAATCAAACGTAAACGTAAACTGTAATGTATGAAAATACGAAGTTACGTCTGAATGCAGATTTGGAAGAACAGCTCTTAGAACTTGTTCGTGAAAGCGCAGAGAGCAGTAGTGATGAGGGAGGTTTGCAGTAATGATAAAGTACTCGAAATTAAACGCAAACCAGAGATTTAGAGTGGTTCGGTCAGCCTTGACCTACTCTACTTTTGGCTTCCTCCACCGATGAGGTTGCCGACGTCAACTAGGTGCCTTCCTTCAATGGGCGAAGGCCAAACTTCCCTCTTACAATTTCTCTCCTTTTGACAGGCTTAGGAGACAACCTTTACAGACCTTTCTCTCCTCACTTTTACAATTGAAAACTTGAAGAACAGAAGGAGGAGACTTAAAGGCTTTACCACACTTTTGAGCTCTTTAGAATCACAGAAAAGATCACGATTTTGGTATAGGTCTGTTATCTTTTCAGTGCTGAATGGGTGGGGTATTTATAGGCCCCAACCCAATTCAAAATTCGAGCTCAAAACGATCAAATCGATCAAATCCCAGAATTCTGGGATCAGGCGGTTGCACCTCTCGACTGGAGAGGTGGCACCGCCTGGCAGAGCTCGAAGACTGAGCTCTGCCGATTGCTTCTCTCTGCCAGAGCTCGAAGACTGAGCTCGATGGTTGCATCACCTGGCAGAGCTCGAAGACTGAGCTTGGTGGTTGCATCACCTGGCAGAGCTCGAAATCTGAGCTTGGTGGTTGCATCACTTGGCAGAGCTCCAAACTGAGCTCAAGCTGATGCACCATTCTGCCAGAGCTCGAAGACTGAGCTTGGTGAATGCATCACCTGGCAAAGCTCGAGACTGAGCTCAAGCTGATGCACCACTCTGCCAGAGCTCGAAGACTGAGCTCGGTGGTTGCATCGCCTGGCAGAGCTCGGAACTTGAGCTCTGGCGGTGCAACCTCTTGGCTGGAGCGGTTGCACCTCCCAGCCTTGCAACCCTGGCGGTTGCACCTCCTGGCTGGGGCGGTTGCACCTCCCAGCCTTGCAACCCTGGCGGTTGCACCTCCTGGCTGGGGCGGTTGCACCTCCCAGCCTTGCAACCCTGGCGGTTGCACCTCCTGGCTGGGGCGGTTGCACCTCTCAACCCCACAGCCCAGGCGGTTGCACCTCCTGGCTGGGGCGGTTGCACCTCCTGGTGCAATCAGGGTCCGAATGGTTCACTCCATTCGACCCACTTTGAATCTTTTCAGGGGCCCAATTGCCCCAAGATTAAGCTAATGGGATCACTTCCCATTTTCATGCTTAATCATCGTGCTAACTACGATTATCTCTAAGACAACTTCTGCAGCTTTGCTCCGATGTGTCAATCGCTTCTTCCGGCGAGTTTCCGGCCAACTTCCGTCGATCAACCGATAACCTTCGGTGATCCTTCTGCGGACATCCGGCATACTCCTGGACTTTGCGACGATCCACTTGGCGAGTTCCGACGAGCTTCGCTTGGCAAGCTTCTGGACTTCTCGGATCTGTTCTCTCTGAACCTCCGACGACCGTCCGAACTTCCGTCGAACTCTCGAACTCCCAACGTGATCATGATCTTGACTCCGGCGCAACTCCTGCTGCTTGTCTTACTCTCATCGTAGTTAATCCTGCACACTTATCTCAACACATAGATTAGATAACAAATGACAATTGACTTCATCATCAAAATCCGAGATTCAACATCTCCACCATAGAGCCAGAATATATTACTGCTACGGAGATTTGCAAAGAAATATTATGGATGAAAGAATTCTCATAAGAATTAGGGTTGAAACAAGAAACCTATGTGATAAATTGTGACAGCCAAAGTGTCATTTATTTGTGTAAGAACCCAACTTCGCATTCCAAGTCAAAGCATATAATGTTAGATACCACTAAATTAAAAATATACTTAAAGAGAAGTAGTTGTAGCTTCAGAAAATTCACACATATGACAATGGAGTAGATATGTTGATAAAGACCTTACCAAAAAAAAAATACAAGAGATATACCGACAACTGGTCGGCATGGCTTCACATTGAGGAGTTATGGGATATCCTCCCTTATGGGCTAAAGAGGGAGATTGTTAGGTTGACAACCCACAAGTTCAACCCATAGTGGGCTTTAATAGCCCACAACCCACCCCCCCTTTCAAGTCAAACCCTAGATCTAATAAGGGGGGTGTGGTGGCTATGAAAATAAGGGAGAGAAAAAACTACAACAACAAGGTATCAAATTGCAATAGCATCTTGATTCAAAAAAGATGAGAAAATGACAGAAAAATAAGAGAAGGAAAGGGAAGAAAATAAGGACAACGCAGAGAAACTATTCTCAATCATCCAAGTAATATTCTTATCTCATGTTAGATCAGATCTACAATAGATTATTGCTATGATTACTTATAGAGAATTTGGATATTGTGTACAATGACATAATTATTGTATTCTAGTTATTTTATTGAAATTATTGTTTGAATTTTGGGCAAAGGAGTGACATTTGTATATTTATTATTCTTATAATGAATTATCTCTAATTTATCCCGTGATTTTTATCCTTCATATTGGAGGGATTTTCTACGTAAGTCTTGATATTTTGTTTGATTGTGATTCAATTTAATTTTACTGTATGTTATAGCCTGTTAATATTTGTTAATATATAAAAATTTATTTATATTTATATCTCATCACAGCTTTTACGAAAACATCTCATATCGTCCAACCCTCGGCCTGGAGAAGGGGTTGATGCTTGTGGATGTTACTTCCTTCGAAGATGATGGATCCTTGCCATTAACAAAGCAGAAGCCCAAACCTGCAAAAGCATGCAAGGGGGGGTTGAGTTACTTAGGTTGGTAATCATTGCTATTAAGGGAAGACAAGACTTTCAGCATGATGGAAAGAGGATGCGAGTGGCACTTGCTGAACTTAAAAGCATTCATGTTCTTCCGTAGAACCAAGAGGAGGTGACAATATCAGAACTGATTCTAGCATAAGCAAATCTACCCTGTTACGGTAAGTAACTTTTTTAAACCGTGGCCTCGGGGTCGACGCGACTGGTTCTGGGGTCCGGATGTCGGGGATCTCGGGCGACGTCTCTCGGGGTCTCTTGGCAGCCGAGCACTGTGGTTCGGGTCGACGGTTCGGGTCGACAGGTCGGGTCGGCGGTTCAGGTCGGCAGGTCGGGTCGGCGGTTCGGGTCGGCAGGTCGGGTCGACTGGTCAGGTCGGGAGGAATCCCCGCCGCAGCGCCGAGAAGAGGCGACTTCGTCTCGCACCTGCACACAGGTCGGGCCGGGGGCCCGGCCCCCTCCGACGATCAAGTTAGCAATGATGTGGAGAGGGTTTTGGAGGAAGAGAAACCTCCGTGTGTTGAGTGTGTGATCCCCCCTAGAGCTTTGGACTCAAGGGTATTTATAGAGGAGGTTTGATGTTACCTGACGTAGCTGTCTGCAGGGCAGGACTGTACTTTTGGTGGCATCTGACATTGCCACTGGGGTTGCGTGGGAGGCCGAGCTGCTGCAGGGTATGGCGAGCCTCGGGCAGTGTGTCGCTCAGGGGGGATGGCGTGTCACATCGCCATTTTTTCCCCTATCATACCCCATTCTTCTTCTTCCCATGACTAATCACATTGAACCACTTACGCATGAAAAAGAATCCAAAACTGAGTTTGGATTGAAGCATGTCCCAATATGCTCTAGCAAAGCTATAGGAAAGGAGAATATGTTTAACAGAGTATGAATGTGACAAACAAAACACCGATCAACATTTCATTGAATATTAGAAAGTCATAATGAAGTGTCATAATGAAGTAGACAATTGCCCCGATAAGAGTTTCAATAGAAAGATTTTGATCCTAAGTAGAACACTCAGATTTCAAACAATCTTTTAACCATCCCAATCTCTATCATACTCTATATATCTATCCCTTAACGACCGATAGATGCTCATAGAAGCCACTAACTCTTACCTATCCTAAGTTGTGGATTCTAAACCCAACTATCTATCATTGGACTCAGGGGATAACTGTATATCTATAATCTTACCTAGTAGAAAAGAATGAAAAATACAAGTCAATAGGATATGTTCATCGGCGAGTCATTAATACATAGAATATTATTGATCTCCTCATAATTAAAAAATATATGTCATTTGCTAGGAGGTTTGTTAAAAAAGCCAAGGGTCCTCACTAAACCTAGACAATACTTAATAATCCTCTCAAGACCTTTCTTAACACAGTGGATAATGTTGTTAATTATTTTTGACATTTGAAAAGCTTTTTCACAACCCAAGTCCCAAGGATCAAGAAAATCATACTTGATATTCAAGACTCTAGCCCAAAGAATATTGGACTTGGTGAGAACAGAGAGGATACGCCTAGTATTAATAGTATACCAAACCAAACTCTCAAAAACTCTCAAATTCTTTGAGGGCCATTATCTGATTCCAACTAAGGAACCTGATCTCTCTATGAGATAGAGAGAGTCACCCAAAAAAAGAATTTATTATTCTTAAAAATAAAGTTAGCAAATTTGTTGAAAAAAGAACTTATTATTCTTAAAAATAAAGTTGGCAAATTTGTTGGTGGTCCAACAACTAACAACGGTGGAGTGGAGGGGGATAGAGCTTAGGATTAAATTAATCAAGGTCACTTTTCTAACTTAACTTGATCCCACTGAGAAATTTCTTAATGATTTGGTTTTTAATATAAGGGATTTAGTCGTGACAATGTTACCTAGATTCCTTAGTAAATTTGAGGGAGTTAAAAACTCTATGTTTAACATCAATCTTATCTTGCTTGAAAAAATATATAAATTTACTCTTGTTAATGTTAAGGCACATAAGGTTGGAATATAACATTGGATATGTTCATGTAAGAATTAGTGGTGGCCTTAATAGTTATCAAGATATCATCTACATAAATAGATGAGAGATCCCAACGTTTTTAATAGTTGAAGACCTAATCTTGTTTCTTTCAACATACTTATCGAAAAGTATAAAAAGGAGTTGTTGGATAATTACGAACAAATAAGAGAAATTAGGTGTCCCTACCAGATGCCTCAATAGCCTTTAAACCAATTGGAAGAATAGTTATTCAGTTGATAGTTAAATTTACAGAGACAACATAGGCCAAGATCTAATTGATGAAAGGTAAGGGAAAGTTTGGATTCTAGGAAGGGTAGACCAGGAAAGAGAATCAAAAAAATTTTATAAATCAATTTTAGTTAGGTTTAGGGGATTCTTCTCATTATTTTTTTTAGAAATGAAGATAAGTATAGTTTACCCTCAACTATTAAGAACTTAGATCCATGAAACTCATTAAAATAATTTTCAATGAAAAATAAATAAAGAACTCCGTTTGAGAGTTTGCCAAAACCATAAGGACTAATTCCAAGTGGAGGTCAATTTTTCATCTTCCCTATTCTAGTCCAATCATCTTTTCAATGGCATGTGGATTCTGCCATCTCTATTTGAGAAGTATTTTATGTAGACTTTTTGTAGATGATATGAAGCAGAATATAAAATCGTGTCATTCCCATCAAGTGAAGGCTTCAAAGATATTTAAATCAACAATAGATTATGTTTTTTAAAAAATAACAATAGACTTCTATTCAAAGAAAAAGACGTGAAGAAATCAAGCACATCTAACATATTTTTTTATGCGCTTGGGAGGAACGCCCCAACCTGTTATCTTGCTGACCTTTTTCATTGTCCATTTGTAAATAAGAGGACTTTCCTTCCGTCTTATAAGAAGAAAAGAAGCAGCCTGGGAGAAAAAGTCAAACCACGTTTTGTCAGATTTTATGACTTATATAACTCTTCTTCCGAACTCGCTCCATCCTTGCCATTCCATTCCACTGTTATCTGAGTCTCATGAGGAAGGCATCTTCAACCTATCCTTACTACGACTCTATTCTCTTACTACTATTCCTCTTCTACATGCAGAATACCGATGCTTACGGCTCCTACAGCCATAGCTGTAACCCAAACGATCTCGGAGCATTGTATGGTTTATCACGCAGCCTCGTCACCCAAATCCACGACTGGCCGCTTGCCGATGCTAATTACACCAACTGTTGCAGTTGGCCAGGAGTCTCTTGTGCTCTATTCTCTTCTTCCCCGATCTCCTCTTCGTCCTCTACCAATTCTAGCGTGCTCAGTGTCACGAGAGTCGTCGGTCTTGATTTATCCGGGAAGGGTCTTGAAGGGGTTCTATCGACGTCCATGGCTGTTTTGGACAAGCTGAGCTTCCTCAACCTCTCCTACAATTCATTCCGAGGCCCCATCCCGCCGGAGCTGTTCCACCTGAAGCTCTTGAAGGTGCTCGATCTAGGCAGAAACCGCTTGTCAGGCAAGCTGCCACTGGGTATAGCAAACCTCACAAGCCTCCACCATTTGGATGTCTCTGACAACAGATTCACCGGGAACATTCCTGACGTGTTTCACGGCCTGCAAAACCTCGAGGTTTTCTCAGCTAAATCCAATGGTTTTGTGGGTCGATTGCCCGCGTCGTTGTCCTTGTGTTCGATGCTTACGTCTCTTGATCTATGGAACAATTCTCTCGGCGGTAGCATCGACCTCGACTTCGGACGATTAGTCCGTCTTACCACGCTCAACCTTGGATACAATAGATTACAAGGGCTCATCCCGGAGGTTCTCTTTTCTTGCAAGGCATTGAACATCTTGAATTTGTCTCTCAACAAATTAAGTGGACAGGTTCCCAAGAAGTTTAGCAACCTTCGATCCCTCTCCTACCTGAATCTGAATGGAAATAGTCTCTCAAATATTTCGGAGGCACTGCAAGTTCTCCAAGAGTGCCATAACTTGACAGTGCTTGGTTTGGCCCAAAACTTCCAAGGTGAAGAAATGCCGGGGCACGGAATCCGAGGGTTTCCAAACCTACGTTCTCTCACCGTGGGAAACTGTGGTTTGACAGGTTCAATCCCCTCGTGGTTAAGAAATTGCAGAGAGCTAAGAGGTGTGGATCTATCATCTAATCATCTGAGCGGAGAGATACCGTCGTGGTTCGGAGGTTTTGATCATCTCTTTCGCTTGATCTTGTCAAACAACTCGTACTATGGGGAGATCCCAGTCTCCTTGACAGAACTGAAGAGTTTGACTTCAGGGGTAACCCTCCTGCAGGATGACGATTCTTCCCCTGAGACGCCATTGTTTTACTGGTATAGAAGTAAGCCGATCGATGCGGCATTCATCTACAACAGTTACACGCATTTCCCACCAGCATTGGACTTGAGTCATAACAGATTGAATGGATCAATTTGGAAAGAGTTTGGGAATTTGAAGTATCTTCATCTGTTGGATTTAAGCTGGAACAACTTCTCAGGTTCTATTCCTGAGCAGCTATCAAGCATGGTCAACTTGGAGAGGTTGGACTTGTCTTACAACGATTTGTCAGGAAGCATTCCGCCTTCTCTCGCTGGGCTTACTTTTATGTCTTTCTTCAGTGTAGCTTACAATCATTTGCAAGGAGTAATTCCAAGTGGAGGTCAGTTCTCGAGCTTCCCCTGTTCAAGTTTCGAAGGAAATCCCGGCCTCTACAGTAATTCCATGCTTTTCTGCAACTCAACTCTGAGTGGAGCAAACCACAAGGAAGACGATGATGATTACGACGAAGACAAATTCGTCTTCTTTGGAGTTCCATTTGCAGTTGGATTGATAGTCGGTTTTCTGCCCACGCTTTACCTTTTAATGTGCTGGTGGGATCAGAACTACGAGTATGATTAAGAAGAAGAAAATTGAGAGGGCAAGCTACCAACCATGTTAAAAGCCTTGTTCGATTTCCATGGATGCATGTCACAAAACGTACATTGGGTTGGGACTGTTGTACAAAATGCAGTACAAGAGATTTAAATAAAGAATAGCAGATATCCTTAAACTGCAAACCACATAAAATGATAAGCAGAACATTATTCTAAAATGCTGGCTCTCTATAGTCCTAATTGGGCCTAACTAACTGACACATAAAGACATTAAACATAATAAGGAATTGTGCCCAACCCCAGTCCAATTTGGTGAGCCAGACTGGGATTAGACTGCTTGTCCCAAATAGATTAAAGAGGCAATGTGGTCCTGAATCCTCAGCTTCACCTACATGTAGTTCTTGTGAGTTCACGTGCTATCTCATTTCTCATTTAAATAGGATGGGGGCAGGCACGGGGAATCCCACTGGGGTAAAGAACCCACGGGTTTTCATATTCTCTTAATTAATTTAATTTTTTATTTTTTTTAAAAAATAAAATAAAATTATTATTAAATTAATTAATAAAATTAAAATAATAAAAATAATATT
The DNA here is from genome assembly GCF_036884655.1 of Musa acuminata AAA Group. Taxonomy (NCBI): domain Eukaryota; kingdom Viridiplantae; phylum Streptophyta; class Magnoliopsida; order Zingiberales; family Musaceae; genus Musa; species Musa acuminata. The sequence goes on along the minus strand of NC_088353.1, from coordinate 11,019,937 downwards.
TATAAATATAAATATAAATACAATCAAATATAATGAATGATATTCAATTCTCGTATATTTTTTTTATTCATATTATTTTTAATAAATATATATTATATTATATAATAATATAAACTAAGCGGGAACGGATATGTGAATGAATGCGGAGTGCTCTATCCATCCCCACCGTGACAATAAAAATAACATTTAATACAATTGACGATAAATCGAAAAAAATCCGATCATATCGGATCGGATCTTAAATGTTGAAGCAGTTCAATCTTTGAGCTGGAATGGGCTTCGGCCTGCCTGCCCAATTTGTACGTCGTCCTGCTCCGAACAGCCACGGGCGATAGCACGAGCGACCAAATTTGGGGCGGATTGTGGTGGCGGAATGGTGAGGGTATCCCGTGTTCTCCTTTTCAAGGACGGCGGCGGAGGTGGCGGCAATGCACTCCTCACGGTGCTTTCCGAAATCTTGGTCTGCCCTCTCTCCAAGCAGCCCCTCAGGTTCTTTTCCCTCCACCAGAAGAAGATTGTTTCGGCTCTACCCATGCAATTGCTTCATTCATTTCTCCAAGTTTTGCTCTTCCATTCCAGGCATTGTCCAGATTCCCGGTCCCTGGTCAGCGATGCCGTCGGTGTTTCGTTTCCGGTGAGTCTCGATTATCTTTTCCCTCTCCTCTAATCACCCTACAATTCTCTGATGTTCGATTCAGAAGAAGAAAGGAGAAAAAGACCACTGATGCATTTTGGTGCTTATCTTCTGCTGTGTCTTTGCAGCACCTAGCTAGTTTATCTTCTCTGCAATATGAGTTGTAGCTAGAAAGACAATAGTTCTCTGTAGAAAGCTAAATACGTTCATAACTCCTTTCATAACGGACAGAGAGATAATTCGATCCCAAAACAACCAACGTGATATTGGGGCCGAGACAAGCCATGTCCTCTATGGCCCCTGAGATACTATTGTCTGGATGGAACATGGAACCTCTCGGCCGAGCATGTGGGCGGTAGGGGAGGACAACTGTTGGGGAGGATGCAGGTCATCTAGGCTCTTGCACCGGTAGAGGCTGTCGTATGGTTGGAAACAAATTCTAGACTATGGATAATTGAAGTTGTATAATTTATTGCATTAGTATAGGTTCAGAATTCAGATACTTGATTCTCGAGGCACCAACTTTTTTGACTGGACTTTCACGTTATTAAGATTTCCAGAAAGAGAAATTAATGGTTTGTCATACATAGATTAGACTTTCTTTAGAGTTTTACCTTGATTAATTGAATTGTCACTTCTGCACAAAGATTTTCATCTCATAGTTTCTACTTCAACTTGTTGTAGTCAAACTTATTATTCCAATGTTCATCCGTCTGTCATCGTCTAAAATCCATTTCCGTAGTTGTGATATCTCTAAGAAGTTATCATGACTTCATGTTAAAACCTGGTTATGAACCAATTCTTGCTTTGGGGAAAAACATTGGAAGAGTATTAAGGTAAAAGGTCAATGACATGGTACAGAAAATCATATGGATTTAGCTGTAGAAACTTCAGGGTCATTATCATGATATATTTCCTAGTTTTTTAGCTTTAAATAGTGTTTTTCTTTCTTTCTTTTTTTTCTTTTTTGCTATGCTCGATCCCTTCAGAAAACCCTGATATAAGTGGCTGAAATATGCATAATATTGGCAATATCCTGTGGGAGTTTGAAATTTGAACTTGTTTGTAAGAGTCAAGGAAAAAGGGAAAGTTGTAGACTTTCTCAAGTTCCTATATTTCTGCTTCTGTCATTTACTTTTGTGCTAGATCATGCATGTCACTGCTTATATCAGATCTTATGTACTCATGACTATCTGATCTTGCTTTTGGTGCTTTATTTAGATCGTCAATGGAATCCCTTGTTTGGTGCCAAAGGACGGCAAGTTGCTGGAGGATCAAATCAAATTGAAAGTTGATGATTCATGTATTGCCAAAGGTGAAAGTTGATGAACATCAAACTGTGCAAGTTTGCAGAAAGCAATGATTTTGAGAGTTGTTAGGACTTTAGCAGCATTAGATTTGGGTTCTTTTTTCATCTGAGTATGTGAAAGATACAACTATTTGAAACTGTCCGTTTGTTTTGGGCATATCTTGACTAAAAGAATTGACTTAGAGCCAAAATAGAAATTCTTTTTATGTGATCTTCTTGCTAGTGATTTTGGCCAATGGGTTCAGAAAAGTCCATATGATTCTTCTGTCGGTGCATGATATAAATAAAGTTCTTGCACTTGTTTGTAGAATGGGAAGTCATCCTTTTACGTTGCTTAGCCTTTTTCTTTCTTTTCCATAAAATGTTTTATTTGTCTATATTTAGCTCATGGCGATTTATAATGTTGATCCTCCTTTATCATGCATTGGACTGGCTCAAGTATATGCATGCTTGTGGATTCAACATCTGATGGATTTTAATTCTTTGGAATCTAATGCATTGCGGACCATCGATTTCAGGTTCCAGGCGAGAGAGACAACTGAGAATCCAGTGAGACATATTCCCAATTGTATTACTGCATTTAGAATTTTGCATATGTAGTTCGAAGGAAGAGTTCTTGGATGGTGTCCTTCGTCTTGCCTGCGGCATGTTGAGATGATTAAGTTAAATCAATCTGTCAGCGAATGTGATGCAAAGGAAATGTGTAAGGTCGTGATGGCTTCAACAATTTGTTTTGCGATGTTTCCATATTCCGGAATGCAGATGATTCGACAGGTGAGTACCTAAATAGCCAGTTGGCTTTCTTGTAGACCCACATCTACATTGACCAACCGTCGGGTGCCGCGTCCGGTCAAAGCATGGGAATCAAACAGTGCGACAACTTTGATAGCCCTCCTTCACTTGCTTTCATGGTGACGCTCAACGTTCGACACGATGTCGGTGACGAATGGCCAATCTACACCTGGGTCAAAAGGCGAAACGTTTAAGCCGCTCCCCTCGTGGCACCGCAGCTCCACCGTGGTCAACATGGGAGGAGAGCCGAATTAGCGGAACAACAAAACTCCAGTAGTTCCACATGCATGGAAGGCAAACCAACACTGGGTGGGTCATGGTGGACTGCAGTTATGCGCTCGAGATGACCGCAGGTGGCCCGCGCCGCTTAGAACACCATGGCAACGTCCTCTCTGATAGAAATAAATATGAAATATTAATGTTATATTTTTTATATTTTAACCTCCAATCAATATATGATTTAAGAAACAATAAGCATTATATATATATATATATATATATATATATATATATATATATATATATATATATATATATGCATGACTTAAACATATAATTAAATAATTTTAAAAATCTGTACAAATATATATATATATATATATATATATATATATATATATATATATATATATATATAATCTCAAATGATATCATTATTTTTTTCACAATAAAATTTTCATTATATCATAACTATTTTGCCTTCTCTCCTTGAACTACTATCTTCCCTCGTAGCCATCCTCTCTCTGCTGTAAAGTTATCTTCTATTTTCCACATATGTAGATCCAACGATCATAATCTCTATAACATTGTCTATCACTTCTTGATTATTCTTAATCCCCTTGTTACGTCACTGTCTTCGCTGCAACAACAGATATGCTCTATAGCATATCTGCTCACTATTATTGCTCATTGATTAGGGTGTCTCATTACTCCCTCACCCATGTCTTCTCCTCTCCATCGACCACCTTCTCCCATTATAGGCGACACTCCCTTTTCTCTAACTCATGACCAATAGCATGTTCTTTGTTGTAACCTACGACGATATTGCATATCATTGGCCCCTCCCTAAATCTGCTATTGTCCACTGCTACTTCGGCATGCACTCTCTTCCAACTACTTGTGAGATCTACTTCGATGGCTTCTCTTCTGACCACCAAAACTTTTACTTTGATGACACCTCTTGAGCGTTAAGATTTTGCTCTTGATATTGATTTGATTTAATCTACCTTAATACAACGGTGATTTAATCTACATCCTAACGAATACAATTTACTAACCTTCTATAGAAATATGATCTTCCAGATTATGTCAATGACTCTCTCAATTGCTCACCCGAAAATATTGAAATAACAAAATAGTCAATCTTAATGGCAAATCTTAATCATAAATTATGGTTCTATCAAGATAGGCTTATTCAATAAGACATTCAAGCCTTAAAATTACTAGCTTTATAGCATCATTAATCTTTTTATACAACACTACAATAGAAACATAGTCTAAGTTACAAACCATATTCACTAATCACCCTTACACTCAGCATACTAAGTCTTTTATTTATTTTGATAAAAATAATCTAAATTTAAAAGTTATTATAGATGACTTAACTTTATTAGGTCATGAATAATGAAGAATTTATAGTTCGTACTCTCAATGGCTCATAGACGAATATAAAGAACTAATAATAATAATTTAGGCACATGACTTACCATTGTCATTTGAAGAATTTTGTGATAACTTGATTGATCATGAAATATATCTAAAATAAGAAGAAAAAAAAGATAAGATCAATTATCACAATTCAATTCAATCAAATATCTAAAGGAAAGAGCAATTAAAGCAATAAAAACTCCAATAAATGATTAAACAAGATGCCTCCTGAATACATAACATACAAAGTTATTATCTTTCATTATATTATCAACTCGTCAACTATGGTAATAACTTTAACTAAAATAACTTGAGAAATAACTTCAACTATAATAACCACTGTGATAAAAGGTCATTTGCCAACTCTAGCATCTAATATTAATAATCAACAAAAAATCATCTAACAACTCTATGATAAAATAGGATACATAACAAAAGTTTATTGATCTTGACTCAACCTTCCGGTCATACCAAATTGGTCTAAAGTAAACATCATGATTACTTCGACTATTCATCCACATAATTGAATTATCAACTCTGGTACTTCTCATCATATTATATATAATATGTAGAATTTATCTATTCATACTAATGGAGAAATAAATACATCATTATTTGGACGATAATAGCACTTCTATCACTCAGACTAGTTTCACAAATACTTAAGTTATATAGAATATTTTTACACCGAATAATTTTTTATATGCACATCATAATAGTGGGAACATTAATTATCTCTTAATTTTATAAACAATAACACTTCTATTTAGTTCTTTTTTATTTATTTCTTGTAAAGGATATGAATAAAGACAACATGACACCGTTAACTTTACAAATCACTTAGCAAATCACTCTTACTTCAGTTATTACTCCAATTAATGTTTAATGTGCATCATTGGCTTGGTTATCTGTCATCCTTCATTCAATAATAACTAATTTCTCATTACTCACTTTTAATTTTTAAATCAAATAAAATTATAATTTATTGTGATGTTTGCCTTAAATACTAAAAGTCATGGGTCACATTTTGAAACATCATCTATATCTTATTATAAACTATTTAAAATTATTTACATTGATATTTGAAGCCTTATTTCAATCACATCTTTTGATAATTTTAAATTTTATATTATTTTAGTATATTAGTTAATTAAATATACACCTCTCAAATATAAATATGAAATTATCAGTCTTTACTTATTTTAAAATTATGATCGATATAAAAGATGAATATCAAACTTTAATTTATTCATTTTCATGTAATATACTATTCAAAATTTCCATCTCACACACTTTAATTAGTTAAGTCTACTAAACAAAAATACCAACACAATTGAAACTGATATCAACCTCCTCTACCCGGCCTTCATACCATAACATCTCAAGTAATATTTTAATTTACATTCCTTACATATTATAATTTTTAAAAATTAAATTACTAATATATATAATTTAGCTATATAACTAAAAAATATTTTTTTAAAAAAATATAAATATATATTATTTCAAGAAATGATCTCATCATATCATTCATAATAAATTTTTTTACCCCTTTCTTGGAGGGGCAGCCCACACCACTCCCAACGAGTCAGCATCAATTTAATCCCTGTTCCCATCTATATCAATCACCATCAACCACATCATTGGGTTCGATGCGTACCACAACTAGTCCTACATAAACCGTGAGCGAGAGAGAGGAGGGGCAGGCAGACAGGCTCCTCATCGAATGCTCGAGTTCAGGATGACAATATGGGTTACATACTATTTCTGCACAGGCACTAGCATAATACGACTGACTGTTTTGTTTCAGGGAAATGGAAAGGGGAGGGCATGACTTAGCAGTGAAGGAAAGATTTTGATGAAAGCGTGGCGAGAGGACTCTCTGCTGCTGCTAAATGTGCGCTCCTCCTTTCTTTCCGACATTCTTCCTCAAAATGGCGCGGTGGAGCTCCTTTGGAGTGTGTTGCTTTTGAGTTGTTGGGCAGCCATTGCGGAACGAAGCTGCCCACAGTGCAAACAACACGAAAAAGAGACGCAAGAAACACTTGGAACACCTATAATGAATGGAGTGTAATTGTGAGCAGAACTTAAATAAGGATTTGATTACCTCTTCGTATTGCTTCTTCAGTTTGGCGTTCTCCTCCTTCAGACGGGAGACCTCCAACTCTAGCTCATTGGTGTAAGCCTATAACCAAGTCCATAATCTTTTATGCTAGAAGACCAAAGACTTAGAGAGAGAGAGAGAGAGAGAGAGAGAGAGAGAGAGAAGGGACACGCCAACCTGTTTCCTTGCGCGTGATCTGGCGGCAGATTCCCGGTTCTTGATCATTCTCCTACGGTAACGATCTGTACCGACGACGGAGTTCTCCGGCAACCTGTTCTTGGAGCAGAACGAGAAGAGCGCGGTGGGAGATGGTGGACCGTCTATCGCACCGGAGATTGCAAAGGGGATGAAGCAGGCGTTCTGGCCATTCGAACTACTATTGGAGTGGGAATCGGCATGAGGCCTCAGATACTCGAACTCCATCCCGGAGTTCAAGCTGAGGGCGGTCTGAGGGAGGGTGGGAGAGAGTGGAGGAGGCAGCAGCGGTAGCTCCTCAACGGCGTGGGGCGAGATGGTGCGGGGCCTGTTCAGTGGTCCAGCGAGGAAGTCCTGTAAAATCATGCCCTTGAAGGAAGGTGGCGAGGCTGGGTGATGGTGGTGGTAGCTTTGATGATCTAAAGGTATTAGGAGCCTCTCGTGCTGGAGGGTGGTGAGACTTATGTCGTTCCACACCTCCTCCACGGTCCTCCTCCTTATTGTAGGTGGGATGAGGACGGAGGGATTCGAGGAAGGGGAGGACTTTGAGGAAGAAGAGGACGACACGATGTTGCTACTGCTACTCTTATGGTCGGCGCGGCTGTTCTTCTTGTGGTGGTTGTCATGCTCCAAGAGCCGCATGACAAGCGACGAAGTATGCAGGAAGAGGAAAAGAGATACACTGGTGCAAGGAGAAGACAAGCTTCCCTACCTGTGGCAATGATGTGATAACAGAGGCGCTGCCATGATGAATCGGGTGCCAATGCATTTTCTTCGCCTACAAACAACTCACTATCTCCTCCCAACCAAAATAAAGTCATTCGTCGTACGAAGGTAACCCATGCATGTACACGTGCCAGCGATTCACAGTGTTCCAGACAACTTCAAACAAGTTATACATAAAAGGCTACCTGTGACTTCAAAATCCCAATGGAATTCACACTGCTTCCCAAGAACCCTTATGGATTTGTATGTGTTTTTTATTTTTGCTTTTCTTCCTTCATTTCTTTGCTTCTATTATAGCGTGGTACAGAGAGGACCGAGCGGAGCAGTGAGGGCAGGTGCCTTTGTCTTGATGGTTCGAGGGTCGACATGATATGAAAGGAGAGGTGACGGGTGAAGTATATGTTGCGGTGGGGCAACGAGAACCGCCGGCCATAAGTGGCCAAACAGTAAGATAACTCCTCTGAGGATGTGACTGCTCTCTGTAGTGTTTATACTGTACTGTATCGGAAAAGAATATATTCCCAAGAATAGAGCAAAAAGGATGGCTGATGTTGAGGGCAATAATAGACGAACGAAGGGTGACGATTCTGATGCGCCCATCACTCTTATCAAATATCCCTTCCACGAACTTTGTCATCCTATGACATCTCAATCTTAATCACACTGGACAAGCTTATCAAAACCAGGCTGCATCCGTGGTTTAATTGGTTGGATGGAAAACCGGTCTACGATCCAATTTGATTTATCTAGAAATATAGACGTATTTTACATTTTATTCGTTATCCTATTATTTTGTTATATATATATATATATATATATATATATATATATATATATATATATATATATATATATATATATATATATATATGCATTTTTTTGACAAATTACTCTCTTATTTTAAGAACATTGAACGTAGGATGAACAATTTTGATGGACAACTGAGACATTATATTATTCATATTCTGACTCGAATCATGACTTATTTCGAGGAAACGGCCGATGTGTGTCAACAACTGTTCACGCCTTAGGTCAAGACAAAGTTAGCCTTGTCAGCTTGTCGAATTTAAATCGTTCCTTAAATCGTGACTTGACATGATAGAGATGCCTAGGAAGGATAAGCTTTAGATAGTTATACTTCTCTCTCTACGTGACAAGGAATCTAAAGAAGTGGTTGCACTCACTCGTGGTTACGGTTTAGATACATAACCAACCCCAATCCTACTGCTTAACTATAAACTCCTCTTCATGCATGCATTATTCCCCAACTAAACACCAACTTCATTTACCCCCAAACTGTCAACGCCAAGATCATGTAATAATAGCATATTACTCGAGCTTCTAAATATAGTGCTTATAACTCCAACACCAGCTGCCGCTTGTTCCCACTTCACTTCCATAGCATTGCAAGCCAAGGACTCCTTCGTCTCCTCCCTTCAACAAAAACAATGGGGAGCTTTGGAGGTGCCGAATCCTTTAGCATCAAGCGAGGGAAAGCCACCAATATTCTTGCTCTTGGAAAAGCCTTCCCTAAGCAACTAGTGATGCAGGATCTCCTCGTCGACGGCTACTTCAGGAACACTAACTGCACTGATCCTGATCTCAAGAAGAAGCTCACTCGACTTTGTAACTCCTAAGCTCTTCTTCTTCCTGCGAGCTTCCTTCAGCTTTGTACAAAGCCATTTCGATACCCACAGCATATTTGATAAGCTTCTTGTTGTGCAGGCAAGACAACTACAGTCAAAACAAGGTACCTGGTGATGTGCGACGAGATTCTCGAGAACCACCCTGAGCTAGCAAGAGATGGCCAGCCCACGCTGAGGCAGCGGCTGGAGATCTCCCACGAAGCAGTCACCGAGATGGCTATCGAAGCCTCGCGATCCTGCGTGAAGGCATGGGGGAGGCCGTTCGCCGCCATCACCCACCTCGTCTACGTCTCCTCCAGCGAAGCTCGCTTCCCCTCGGGCGACCTCCACCTCGCCCGTGCCCTCCGTCTCAATCCCTCTGTCTCCCGTGTCATGATCTCCTTCGCTGGATGCTCCGGGGGCGTCGCTGGACTCCGCGTTGCCAAGGACATCGCGGAAAACAACCCAGGAAGCCGAGTGCTTCTCGCCACCTCCGAGACTACCATCGTCGGTTTCCGACCGCCGAACCCTCACCGTCCTTATGATCTCGTCGGCGCCGCACTCTTCGGAGATGGAGCAGGGGCCGTTGTCCTTGGTACAGATCCCATTCCTGGCACGGAGACCCCCATGTTTGAGCTGAGCTCAGCCATCCAGCAGTACTTACCAGACACCGACAAGACCATCCAGGGTGAGCTCACCGAGGAAGGGATCAGCTTTTTTCTGGGGAGGGAGCTGCCGCTGGTTATAGAGGATCATGTCGAGGCGTTCTGCAAGAAGCTGGCGATGGAAGGTGCAAGAGGAGAGAGCCATGACGTTAACTATAACGACATGTTCTGGGCAATGCATCCTGGGGGACCTGCAATACTGAACAAGGTGGAGAGCAAGCTGCGGTTGTGTCCTGACAAGCTCAACGCAAGTAGGCAGGCACTGAGAGACTACGGGAACGCCAGTAGCAACACAATCATATATGTCCTCGAGAACATCATTGAGGAGAGCAGGAAGAAGAAGGAGAGCGGGGAAAGCGACTGTGAATGGGGTCTGATACTGGCTTTTGGCCCTGGTATTACATTCGAGGGAATCCTAGCAAGGAACCTGATGGTCTGAGACAAACCCTAATTCTGTCTAGGTTTTACGTAGAGATCAAGAACTCGCACAAGTGTGTCTCTAAAACTCTTCCAAGCAATAACAGGTAACTATGACATGACATTTCTTGCGCGTCTATTATATGTCATCTTTAGCGGGGAAGAGGAGGACACGATGACTCCTTAATTTAATGGGCCGTAACTGTAATTAACGGGCCGCGGGCTGTGAGCCCGTGGGTTTCTTTCTTGTTTGCAACGTTTCGGAGTAGTTCCAATAAAAAGTCGAGAAAAGCGTTACCAAACATGTTCCGTGCATCGGTTTTCAAGTTTTTGTTTCTAAAAGCAAAAAAACACAAAACGAAAACGATGCCCTAGGAAACACAGCTCCCTCCGTCGCCTTCCGCCCTCGCCTTCGCCTTCGGCGATCGCCTACGTTGGGATCGTCCCCTCGCCGTTCTCCTCGGTGGTACCACCCGCCTTCCTCTTCTCTGTTCCTCTGTTGTTCGTCTGATATGCCGCAATATTCGTCAATTGTTTGTGAGATCGAGGATTGGGTTGTGTTTTTAGGTGTTGGCGAATATTTACGCCTCTTGCTTTTGGTCCTGAGAGGATGTTGCCCCCACCCTGTGATTAATTTCTGACCAAACACTTCGTTATTATTTTTTGTTTCTGTTCTTGTTTCGATTGGGTTGTCGAACGCTTGTAGAATGTAACACGTCGTGTGAATTGCTCCTTTAATCTCATATTTTTGCTTTTGAAGCCTAAATATTTTCACAAGCTGGAGACCTGGCATTTATTTCAGTAGGCATTGTTCATGTGTCGTTGGTACAAATCCATTGTTCATATGTGGTCTTATTTTGGTGCCACAAAATTGTTCTATGGTAAATAAAGATTTTGTTTTTAGCTTTTTTTTTGCTGGAATTCTATTGTTGAGGCTACAAAAATTATTGTGCACATCTACGAAAGAATCATTGGGAGAAACACATATCATTGAGTGAAGATTTGTATGAAGAATCACTAAACAACCAACTTCTTGTGAATTTACTTAGACTATTTTGTTTATCATATAAATGAGACTAACGTAGTTTTCCATGGGGTGCTGATAGATACAGAGAGACTCGTATGAGGAGGATTTGTTTAGAGAAGTTGTTTCTCTTTTTTATTTTTACGTTTTTAGTTATGAATTATCTGTAGACCAGACTACTTGTATAAAAACTTTCAAGTAAAGCACCAAGATGAAGATCACTTTTTCGACACTGGTTGTTATGATAAAACGGAGTCATACAAGTACTATTGATTTCCTTTTCCATATTATATGTTTTAAATTTCTTTCTACGAAAAACAAGTCAATTTATTGTGCATTACTTGAGATTGTGTTACTGTGTATTTGTTGTATTTATTGATTTTTCTGGTGGATGTAGTTTTTATATAACCATGTACAAGGTTTTACGCATATGTTTATTATTCTTTCTTTAGATGGCTGATTTTACTGGAAGCGATTTTCAAGGGGAGGAGAATGATACTGATATAGTTGATGAGGGTGGTTTCAATGTTAGTGTGTGGCCAGATGAGATCGAAGAAAGGTTCATCTACATCATGGAGGCAGAAGTTAACAAAGGCAATAGAACATCAACAACTTTTTCAAAGCCTGCATGGCGTGCCATTGAGGAAACTCTCAACACACAAACAAAAAGGAACTACACTTACACACAACTCAGAAATAAGTTCAACCAACTAAGAACCCGACAAAAGGACTTTGCTAACCTAATGAAGGAGACAGGGGTTCGCTGGAACCCAGTGACAGACTCTGTTTCTGCGACAGATGAGGTGTGGGAACGCCTGTATAAGGTAAATTTGCTCTCCAGGGGCGAACAGGTTTACTTTCATTCGTTACCAGTTAGTTTTATTAAGTGAATAAGGTGGTGCATGGCGACTCAATGTAGGTGTACAAGTCTGCAAAGAGATTCCGTAAGAAGGGATGCCCTTTGTTTAATAAATTGTGTGTGATTTATGGAGACACAACGGCATCCGATTTCTGTCAACATATTTCGAACAATAATCCCCTGGACACTGATGATAGAGAGGAGATTGATGGGATGAGCTTAGAGGCATCATTTAATGAGCAATCTGGTGGTACAGGTGTGCTGTCTGCAGTTCCCATACGAAGCCAATCTTTCAACCCATCAAGCTCTCGTCGGGGAAAAAGAAATAGTTTTTCCACTCTCCAGACTAGTAGTTTGACTTCTCCAGGTGAAAATTCAAAGAAAAAGTCTGATACAACTGAGAGAAAAATGACAGTTACTCCCTCACCATCAAAGTCAACTTCTGAGACTGGATCCACTATCAAGAAACTTATTGTAGAAAGCATGCAAGCACTGAATGCCCTAGAGGGCATAGATGGAGTAGCATACTCCAAGGCAGTTGAGCGGTTTCATGAAGATTATATGTGGATGGAGCTATTTCTGCAGATGACAGAGGATAGGAAAAAAGATTGGGTGTTAAATATAAAATAATGGTGGATGTGGTAGCCATTTTGTCATTAGCTTCTATTTTCTATCTCTTCTCTTTTGAGTTTTGAGCTATGGATAGTGCAACTAGTGTGGTTTAACTCTATGGCATGAACTTGTGGATCTTGAATTGTAGATTTATATTGAGAATGTGACTAAAAATAATCTTTAATGTTTCTTTATATGCTTTATCATGAATTCCATGCTATTGTTTCTGTTTCATAAATTGTCTTGGCAAATATAGCTATTTGCGTTACTGATTACCTCATACTATTTGTTGTCATCATTAAATGTTGATATGAACTACTTTGATTGTAAAACCAATAATGTTTTTAGATATACAATTCGTTTACTTATGCTATGATTACTACAGAAAATGTAGATTCTAGAATTATGAATATTGTTGCGGTATCCTTTTCTTTTTTCCTTTTTTTCTTTACTTCAGCTCTTATTTCCTTGGTTATACATCATTAGTTGAATTTAATTTTTCCTTAATTTCTTTTTTTCTGATTAACTGTCATGCATTGGACATTTTACTTGGGAACAATGTTTTAGGGGCATTTCTTGAGTTTGATTATGACTCAAATGATGAGTTAGAAGAGTTTTACCATATGGCTATCTCCAATGTACGAAAAAACTACATGGGACATCCAGGTTATCTTGGCTCCTTTGTAATGGTTGAACATGTTTTTATCAACTTGAGGTATAATAAATGTAGCCTCTTAAATGAATCTAAGCCTCTTTTTGGTGGATGAGAAAATATTTGTAGTGGAAAAAATTTAGCTAAACCATGTTGCTAACCTTGAAAGTTGAAACCATCCTCATGTATTATGCAGCCTGGAAAGGAGTAACTGTTCTCCTATACTTTGATGAGGCCCTTCTGAGTAATTATTTAGTCATGAACACTATCCCTTTCTGAAGATAACTCCAAAGAGTAACTCCACTGTAGCAAAGGCTTTTTTCTTTTTTAATGTTTTGGGATTGACCTGCAAAATTCCATTTTGTGTGAAGAATGGGAGGCTACAAAATGTCACCATTGAGCTGTTGCCTACTTGCAACTCATAATAGATTTATTTATTAGGTATATTTAAGATTAAAAATGGTTTGTTAATAAAATAATTTAGACAAACTAATATATTTATTGGTAAAATTTATTAGTTAATGAGAGTTTGTAAGTACAAAATCTAACAAGACATATATAGTTAATCTTAGAAGCTAAATGCTTTAGATTAATTCGAAACAAAAATTAATATATAAAGTGGAAATTAGCAACAATAGAAAATGAACAAATGTCCAATATAAAAGACTGTTGGATCTAATGAGAATACCTTTTTTTCCCTTCAAATTTTTTCATGTATTCAAATAGTTCAAGATTTGGTTTAGTTGTCTTCGTGTACCATGTTACAAATATTCTCTGAAGAAGGTTTGGCTTACCCTTCTTTAGCACATCGCTTGTTCATTGGTCTTCTTCTTTTTTTTTCGTCTGTGTATATTGTACGTACTGATATTTTTCTGGTGGTTTCAGTGTCAGCTTATGTCCATCTGGCTCTTAATTTTCTAACCTTGCATATGTCAAGATTTATTGGACAAGCTGGCTTGTAGAAGTGTCTAAATGTCCATTGGTGACAGACTATTGGAGTAAAACAAACTTGACTAAACTTGCAAAATAACTCAAGTATCCAAATGTCCATTTGGTAACAAAGTATTGGAATTAGGCATTTTGATGGATCATAGTCTTGCACTTCCATCAAAAGTATGTGCCGACTCTTTCAAACAAAATTGGAAAACACTTGTGGCGTGAAATAATTTCTTGGAGTTGGGTAATGCTGTTGGATTTTAGGCTAGACCACTAACTTTTCCTTTGAGTTTGTCATCTTTTTTGTTTCAATGCAGCCAATTTTACTGGTTCACATGGAATCCAGTGTTAAAAGAAGCTACCAAATAAAATCAATGTGTATGACTTTTCTATTCTCACGAAGAGATGGGACCTCTTAAGCCCCTCATTTATCTCCTTCAGGTAAGTTTAATTCCTTCGATTGCAAGTTGTTCCTGTTGCAATATAAACTTTTCTTTTTCTGAACGACATCTTTTGTTTGCCAAAGTTAAAAGCAGCTACCGGCGGCTTAGTGAGTTTGCTCCTAGTTGAAGTAATTCTAAAGGAGTGTGCAATATTCTTCCAGGCAAGATAACAAGCTGTTCACTTTTTTAAATTTCATGGACAATCATCACTGAGCAATTAAAATTTGTGCTACCAGTGTCTGTGGAGTGTCTTATCAATGCAATATTTTTCTTTTCTTGTTCTTTTAGATGGAAATACAAGACTACCTATATAAGCTTAATGCAATCTCCTGTATATGCTAATGTGTTCATGATCAAAATTTTCTTGTGTTGACCTTACAGATTGTGCTACTTGGTTTAGTTGATACAGATTCCTGGTTTTACAGAAATACCTTAATGCTTCTAGAACCTACCATTTTTGGGGTGATTATTATTAGCCTATATGCTATTACTTGCCTTACAAGTGGAACTCGTTTCTTACTTTTGTGCTACATTTCAGGTTTGGACATCTGCAGTTGTTGTAATTGCTCTGATCTGAGGCAGGATGCGATGATGGATGAACCATTTAGAAGTTTAGAGCTGGTTTGTGTGGCTACTTAAATCACATTCCCTAGTGCTGCCACCCCTGATTTTGCTGCAGAGCCTGCACTCAACTTGCAGCAGATATAGAGGATGAGACCACAAACACGGATTCTCCTATGGAATTGTTGAGTTTGTGTCTTTAGTTTGTTGCATTAGTAATATCTTCTTTGTTGCTCATTAAATAATTCTCTTTCGACCTTTTATTTTTTTTTTGCTTTTGATGGATGTGTAGATTTCATTTTGACAGTTTTGCAGGGTTCGTTTATTGTTGGTTTGCAGATTTATTTAATTTGTAGCAAGTGCCATACGAAAAAATATTCACTTGTATACTACCAAGTAGAATTGCAATTCTTGTTGCCTACAACTGAAATTTGCAGAACTTGCTGTTTGAATAGTTGTTGTCTACTGAAATCACTATACCTGAAAGCATCTGAACATTTATTTGCTCTATCATGAAAACAAGAAACAAAAACAAAAAGACCAAGTGAGCTAATTTTAATTGAGACCTACTGCTGAGATAATTCGATTTTGATTTTATCAGGTTTTAGTACTTCAGATCCCCTCAAGTTGATAAGAAGCTCTGTTATATTTTGATGTATTAATTTTGTAGGTTATATGGAACTCACAACTTTGCCTGATGTTATATTGGTCTCGTGCAGGTTTTTGGCACTTGGTTTCATCCATGTGAAGTAAACGGGCCCTTGTATATTATCATGCTTTGCAATCTTGAATTTAGTTATGGGTTATTTGCTCTTAAAATGAATCAGAGCTTGTCTAACAGTGTCTACCCAACTTTAATCTAAACTGTAAAGGATTATGATATAAATAATAACTTGAACTGCTTTTTTTTTTTATATAATAATTGAGCTTATAGCCTCTAGTATAACTAATCATGATTTTGAAGTGCTTAATCATTATTTATGGAGATACATTCCCTGATTCATTATGGTGAAAGCCATTTATCAGTCTTCAAAACAGGGACCTTATGCACTTGAGGGCTTCATGTCAATTAGATCAATGGGCTAACATACATAATATGATGGTTTTATTGTTGTCATGAATCAGGTTAAAGAGAGCTTGCTGGCTCCAGTTCTTTGTTCATGTTCAGTCAAAGAAGAAAATTTGTTCCTTGGGATGTCAAGAATTAAAGTCCCCCCATTACCATCCTTCAGCTCTTGGTTGGTTCAAACTTTAAACGTAAGTCATAAGTTTAAGCATTGTAGTGTGAGTTAAGATCCTCTATTTCAATGAATGTTTCCAATGAGGCATACCGCTGCATCGTAATGACATCCACCCTTGAGGGTTGGGTGGATCTGACTGGAAATTGAGATTATCATCCTTATTATGTTTAAAGCATGATTGTAGCTAATTCTTTTAGCATCAAGAAGACTTGTGCTTGAAATTGTTTGAGTCCACTGGTGGAATTCAACCAGTAGCAGAAGTGAAGAAATCATTTATTTCAATGGAAGATTGTTTTACTCGACACCAAAGACAGGAGTGAGTGGCTCGAAGCAACTCGAGAGACCTGGAAGAAAAGCTTTTCACCTTGAAAATGACACTAGAGGACTGAGACATGGAAGGATATTGTGATGGTTTTATATATGCTTGGTAACTAGTCAATGTTTTATTGTTATACAGTGAAATGTTCTCATTAAACAATTAAATCTCATGGACTTTGAGAAGTATGAGCATATAAATCAATCTGTTGTACCAACTCTCAGATTGCATATAGTCATGCTGTACCATGTGCATTAAAGAGCTGCACTTTGTCTGTAAATCTAAATCCAAATCCAAATTTGAAGATCCGGATTTCTACGGAAATGACTTTGGTTAATGCTCAGGACTGTGGTTGAAAAACCCAGTACAGATCAATCAATCAAAAGGGGATTCTCACAGGCAAAAGTACCAGTTAGCCAGACTTGGACCCTGTTAATGATATGTAAAACTGATGTTAGAAGGTTCATCTGTCTGCCAATTATGAAGTATTAATATGCACCAATCCAAGTAGCTTATATCTCCTTTGTTAACCAAATGATCTATTCATCAACGAAGAAATTTACCGAGCTGGAAAAACTTGATGGAATTTCTGAAACTTCAAGCAATTCTGATGAAAAATGCTCAAACTCCAATGAAGCAGGTCACAGTTCTACAACCTCGGAGCAAATGCAATGTATGACTGATACTCTTCTCTCTCACGTTTGCAGTTTTCCTCGTTATAAACTAAATTGGACTGGAGAAAAAAGATTCGATTGCATATTCCACAAGGATCAAGGCCAAGTAAAGAAGCATGTAGCTACAGATAAGAAAAATAAAAAGGTCGAGGAAACTTTATATATACTTCAACTTGGATTTACGGAGGAAAGGGGTGTGTCTATATGTCTCTCCTACACAGCGGACAAGAGCCATGCCTGACGAGCCAGCAGCTATCAATGCATGGCGACTGGAACATATGCTGACAGTTGGGCAACTTCCTCACCATTTCTCCAGTTTGGAAGTCCTGAAACCGCAGTGATTCCAGTGTTAATCACCACTGCAGCTCTCGAGCTTCAAGTGTGATATAACACTTTCGACCAGCAGCAGAATCCACCTGCAGACAAGACCGAGCAGCAGATTTTATCCCCCTGCAGCGTCGACATTGTCTTCAGCAGCAATCTTAACCTTCGGAAGTTTCTCCACTGCATCGATCGACAGTCCTCTGACGCCCCCGCCGATCTCGAAGAAATCAGCACTCTCCATGAAGTGGAAACTGAGAGCACTCATCTGCATTCCAAGGTCATGTACTGGATAAACCACCTCGGAGGGCCAGTTTCAGTGTCTATGTATGATATCTGCAGCTCAGATATATCAAGATACCTGACTCTGGATTGCACTCTGCACTGTTGTTCCAATTACTATTAGATTATATGATCCTATTTAATTAAGTAAGATATATTAAATTAAGTAAGATATATTATAGATAACTGAATTCTATTCTGATAATAGTTATTAATCAATAAAAAAGAAGTTCAGTTAAAATAGAATTCCTTAGAAGATAATATTGATGGAAAGAATTCTTTTAATAATTTATCCTAAACCATTTGCTCTCATCTATAGGACATCTACGGACTAAAAAAATAGCATCTCAGCGATTTAGTATGCTAACAATTATATCCAGCTGCAACGGTAAAGTTAGAGTTCACTTGAAAACGAAGAGTTATTCGAGTTGATTGGTTCTTGTGAGTAGTGTCACTCGGAGTGTCATTCAGACTTACCACGTAGAGAATGCTCCAGATCCCTGATTCCCTGGAGTTCCATAGATCGAGAGATGATTCGACTACTTCAATGGAGAAGACAGCCCCAGAAGTAGCTCCAATTCCAGCTCCTCGCAGCAAACCGCTCTCGGTCGCTAGGCCTATCAGAGCTCCAGTGATGGCCCCTACCACAGAACCAACTACGCAAGAAAGGAAGAAGCATTCTTCAGTTCACTGCAAGTATATTGACAATCAAAGAGAATATATCTTGATTTCTACTCTAAGAGTTTACACTATTGATGAGATAACCAGGTCATGTAGAGACCAGCAGTGGACACGGAACAAGTAGCGATGACAGTGTCAAAAGAGTAAGAAACAGAGGAAACATGAATGGGGGACAGGATCACAACACAAACAACAAACCTATCGAAAAGACACAGGTGACTATGGCACAAACTACTCTGCAAAACATACGAGAAAACGTGCAGCTGTATCCCCCGGTTATCTGCTATTATGCCCTCGTAAGATTGAGCTTCTATCAAAAATATTGATCTTGGCCCGATACAATGAAAATAGTTTGCATGTGAGAGGCTTCGTGAATGAGTCTGCTAGTTGATCAACTGTATGTACGTGACTAATACGTAGTTGATGTCTAACAACTTGATCTCGTATGAAGTGGAAGTCGATGGCAATGCGTTTCATGCATGAGTAGAACACTGAATTGGTGCATAGGTAGGTAGCTCCAACTTAAGTTCCTTGAGCACATTCATGACTCAATTGAGTTTTGCAATAACAGTGGTGATGACATGGTATTCAGCTTTAGTTATAGACTGTGTGACTGTGTTTTACTTTTTGGAACTCCAACTAATTAAATTAGCTCTAAGGAAGATAATATACCATGATGTGAATATTCTATCATCAAAGTTCCCTACCCAATCAATATCGACAAAGCCATGGAGATGAAGTGGGTAGTGTTTGCGGAGGAAGAGGCCATGATTGAGAGTCCCTTTAGGATATTGTAAAATTCATTTGATTATAGACCAATGTGTAGTAGATGGCTGATGCATGAATTGTGATAATTTATTGATTGCAAATGAGATATCTGGATAGGTGAGAGCTAATTATTATAAGGAGCCAAGTACTTGTCGGTATTGAGTAGAGTCCATAACAGGGCTTCCATCACATAATTTGAGTGATTCATTAGTAGAGAGGGGAGTTATAATCTTTTTTACATCCTACATATTTGTCTTTGATAATAAATTTTGAACATACTTTTTTTGTGATAGAAAAAAACCTGAAGATGTAAATGTTGCTTCCACTTCCAGAAAATAGCTTAAAGTTCCTAAATGTTTAAGGGAGAATCAATTGGCCAATTACTTTAGGAATGCTTGAATCTCCAAAGAATTATTACCCATAATAATAATATCATCCACATACATTACAAGATATATTATGCCTTTATTTTGTTGCCATAGGAATAACGAGGTATCAGACTTGGAGTTGATGAAGCCAGTTGATGTCAGAAATGAGTCATGTTTAGTATACCAAGCTCTTGGAGCTTGATGAAGTCCATAAATAGCTTTGTGTAGTTTACAAACATGCCCTGGATACTAAGGATGAACAAATTTAGGAGGTTGCTACATAAAGATATCTTCAGTTAGAGTCTCTTGTAAAAAGACATTGTTGACATCTAGTTGTCAAAAGTGCCAACCTTTTAAGATGACCAAACTTAAGATAAGTCGGCTTGTTGTGGGTTTAACAATGGGACTAAATGTCACTGTGAAGTTAACACCAGATTGTTAATGAAACATTTTAGCTACTAGACGTGTTTTATATCTAGCAATGGATTCGTTAATTCGAAAAACCCATTTACACCCGATGATATTTTATGTGTGATAAAAAGATACTAGAATCCATGTAGAGTTATGAAGGAGGGTATTATATTCGTCATACATGGCTTTATGTTAGTATGGAGATTTTTGAACTTGAGTAATTGTGGTGGGTTCACTAGCCTTAGGGAATGGTTTTGTTATACCATGTAGGTCAAGGATTTGACGTAGATTGAAAATACCACTTTTGGATCATGTTATCATTGGATGTCTAAGGTCTATAGAAGTGGTAGGTTGTGTTGTTGATATTGTCGGTGGAGAGTCACTAACATGGGCCGGGCCAGCCAGCGACACTTTAATGTCATTGGGTCTAGGAGAATGTTGCTAGTCATAGGTGCCTTGCAAGCCAATCACATGAGTGATGGCACGTATGACTTGATATGCAATCTTTTTTGCTTATTATTATTATTTAATATTTTATCATTTTATATTGTCTATTGCATGAATATATTATGCTATTCATGAATCTACACAATGAGAATCGGATCATGATGAGATCATGATAATGAGACTAATTCACCTTTAAACACAGACTCTGAATAATCTCGATCATAGGTTACTTGAGAGGGACATCGAGATAATCGGATAGACTAGTGTATTATATACCCATCGATATGATGGAGACAACTGGTCTTATAACTGCTTGTGTAGGGACACTAGGGCTACAATACAAGTGCTCATTGGAGAATGGGTTCACTGATTGATCCGCTTACGGAATGCTAGATAGTTGATGATGCTTTATTGTTAGATAGCGATTCCATAATCCTAGTTATGTATCTGGTCCTTAGACTTGAGACACCAAGGATATTCTTTATGAGTATTTCAATATTTTATACTAGACTTATAGGTTTTGAAGTTTCAGATCTAGTACAACCAGTCATCGGGAGTGGTAGCCAACCTTACGAGAGCTATTTAGTATCGATAGAGGATCATCCACTCCTGGTGTTATGAGAGGAATATCTCATGTATTCTTGCTCAGACAAATCCCTGGCTAGGGTCATTTGGATTGAGAGAGAAAGAGTTCTTCGAGAGAATCTAATTAGAACAATACTTGAGTAGAAATTATATAAGCCTAACAACACCATGCCTGCTTAGTATACCGTCTCTAGGATTTTAGATGGATGAGGGACTATAGATACACAGTAACTAAGGATAAATAGGTCTAATAGATTGAATTCCCTTGTATCGTTTGGGGACTACGACGTAGTGGCCTAGTACGTCCGTAGTCGATGAGTCGAGTGAATTATTATTGAGATAATAATTCATGAAGCCAAAAGAAGTTCTGATATGTATGACTCATAGCCAACTTGATATTGGGCCTAGAGGGTCATACACATATGGTAGGCATTGCAATAAGTAGAGGTTCCGATCTGAGATATTCGCTAGAGCCCCTATCTTATTGGATATCCAATAAGCCCTTAAATTATTGGATTATATGGATGAGATCCAATAAGAGTTAATAAAATATTATTGGGTAGAGACCCACTAATCTAAGAGATTTGGGTAGTTGGATAAAGATCTAGTATCCAATATGGTAGGATCTATTGGAGTTAAGTTGACAAGGGGCCTTTATAAATATGAGGGAACCAAATACCCATAGGCTAAGGGTTCTTTTTGGCTACCTCATCCTATTCTCCTCTCCCCCTCCCCTCCTCATACTGCAGCCCTTATCATGGGCATGTGGATAGCAAGAAGGAGCAATCTCTTTTTGATTGCATGGTGTGCTCAAGGAAGAGTTTTGGGCAGCGATTTGAGGAGCATCTTCGCAGCTCCTACCATGTGGATTATCGCTAAAGAGGAGAATAGTTGACCTCCTTTATCCTCTCCCACAGATTTGTAGGTTTTTAGGAATATACGATCTTCCTAGGTAATTCTCTCATACATAGTTTTTTGGTTTCGCGGGTTTTTGCGCATCAACTTTTACACGATGATGAAACCTTCTTTTCTTCGGGAATTCTGGGATTTTATTTTTCTATTCTTCCACTACGCATGTGATGGCACCCTAGATTTTCCAACAAAGGTAAAGCTAGTGGTGGTGTTGCCGAGGGCATTACTTCATCAATAGAGGAGACTTGTGATGAAGAGAGTGAATAAATAATTGAGGGAGCGAGGAGCTATTGAACTGGAGTAACAATAGTGTGCGGATCTTGAGAGTAAGGACTGGACGATCTTATGGGAGGCTCGTGTAATGGGACTAGAGAGATACTCTAGTGATATATGTTTGTCAGAGTAGCTTGCACGGTAGGATACTCATGGTTTTAAAAGGGAAAATTAGACTTCACCAAAATAACGTGACGTGATATAAAGACTTTTTAATTTTGGAGTTCGTAGCATTGAAAAGCATTATGTTCAAGAGAGTATCCTATAAAAATTACAATGCTTAGATTTTGTTATTAGCTTACGTGAGGCATAAGGACGTAACCATGGATAATATAGACAGCCAAAGACTTTGAGTTTTTGAAAGTTTGGAAGCTTATGGAATTTTTTTAAAATAATGACTAGTATTGTAGGACTAGAGTGAGTATATAATTAATGAGATAAACTACAGTTTCGAAAGCTACTGCCCAAACGTTGGTGGTATGTATTCTTGATATAGAAGTGTGAGACAAGTTTTAACTATATATCGATGTTTGCATTTGGCAGAGCCAATTAATTAGGAAGTATATAGGGGTGACTTGAAGTGTTATATACTGTAAGCTGAGAGGCAGGATGTGAGGGCTTGATATTCACCTTTGCTATCAAAGTAAACTATTCTAATTGAAGACCGAAAGAAATTCTCGACCAACTTTCTAAAGTTGGTAAAAATTGTTGAAAATTCATATTTATAGTGGAAAGAATATAACCATGCGTATTTAGTGAAATAGTCTACAAAAATGATATAAAATCTAAACTTATCAAAAGAAGGGGTTGGGACAAGGCCCCAAACATCAGTATAAATAATTTCAAATGACTTAGAGCAAGATATGGATTATGTTCCAAAAGATAGTTTATAACTTTTATTGCTAAGACAAGTATCACAATTAGTTCTAATGTTACTAATTTTAAAAGTAGAAAGAGAATAATTAGAAAATATCTTTTGTTGGATAAAAGATAAGGGATGACTAAACGATAATGCCACACATCAAATGAAGTTGTAACTAAAGAGTGAACAGTGGGCTAGGTTATTTGTGAAGCTAACGACCACTCATAAATATTGTCTTTATTCTAGCCTTGGACTAAGGATGCTCCCATACTCAAATCCTTAACAAGAAAAAAGTTAAGAAAGAATTCAATTGAGATATTATTTTATTTATAGAATTAAGAAATAAAAATGAGATTTCATTTAATGTGAGGTGCATACAAAATACTATTAAGTGTAAAAGTTATGGTAAGTGAATTAAGCGTTATAGAACTAATATGAGTAATGAGAATTACTTTACCATCATTGATGATGATATCTTTATTTCCACCATAGTGGTTGTTGATGGACAAGTTCTGAAGATTAGAGATAATGTGATGAGAGGCACCAAAGTCCACAATCCAATTAGGTTGACTTTTAATTAGAGTACTTATGAGATTTGCTTAAGGCCACCATGATGGAGCAGGGAGTTTGGGTTGAGACTAACAGACTTTCGCGGAGTGTCCAACTTTATCACACAGTTGGCAAACAACTCTTTGTTAGCTTGTGAGGTTAGGACGCTAAGGCTGATGATTATTGAAGTTGTCATCTTGATAATTATGATTGAAATGTTGATGATGTGGACGAGGGGGGTTTGTTTGGGACCCATAGGGTCAAGAGGCAGTTTAGCCATACCTTTGTTGATGTGCTTATTATATTGGTTGCTCTTCCTCTTGGATTTTTAACTTGAGCTGTGATGGTTAGTCTAGGAAACCTATCCTCGTGCTTCAAATATATCTCATAGTTAGTCAACTTATCATAAAATTCTTCGAATGATATTGGTGAATCAAGTGCCCAAATTGTTGCTGCCAATTCCTTGTACTCATCTCCTAGGCCATTAAGGGTATGGACTAGAACTTCTTCATCACTGAGGGAATGACCTATAAAAGCCAAGTCATCGATGATAACTTTGATATTTTGTAGATAATCAGTAATAGCACTTCCCGCTTGTTTTGTTTTCATTAAATTTGATAGGAGACTAAGCATACGAGTATGTGAGCGATTTGCCAAGGTAGTTTATAACTTGTACCATGCTTCTGTAGTAGTCGTACATAAAGATATCAGTGGGGCGATGAACCTAGTAACTAAGACTTGAATAGCTTGGATGATGAGATGGTTTTAGCATAATTATAGTTTGTGGGCTAGATTTAGTACTAGACTAGGTTATCTTGAGATGTTGATCATTGCTGGTGGATAATGGAGAGAGTCATCGATGTAGCCTAGTAGATCATATCCAAATAGGAGATTAGAAATTTATGCATACTAAGATGCATAGTTGCTGCTTTTAGATAATTTGAAGAGAATGAGTGTTGCAGCATTGATGGTGATCAGGCCTGTATATTAAGAAATGCTATGGTTCCCTACGGGAACAATAACTGGAGTGTTAGAGGTAGACGATAAAGACATTTTGAGGATATGTATATGAGGGAGCAAGTTGGGAGTTGTCAGTTATAGGAGGGTGGACAGTGATGACGAGGTGCAGTGCTTCTTCCTGGGGCATGGTTACGGAGGCATGCCGAGATAGAGGAGGAAGCCCAGGACGATGTAGATGGATTAGTCAAAGTAGGTCTCTTCAGATACTAGGTAGCAGTCGCTGAATCTGGGTGCAGCACAAGGAGCGAAAGACTATGGGTAGGAGTGTCAATTACTAGAGCTGCGACACCTTGATGATGCACCTCGATATGCTTTGGTGTGGGTTGTAGCGTGTTAAAGGATGAGATGGCTGCAACAGGTGCCATCACTGGCAGATGAGGGGGTGGTCATTGTGTGGACACCGGTGAGCGCTGTGCAAATCGGGCCTAGCGATCGCTATTGATGGAGAGGTGGGTGTAGGCTACTGATAACCGAGAGATTTCCTCAACTGCATAGCATATGAGATTTCCTCAACTACATGAGGAAATCTCTCTGCTCAGTTAAAGAAATATTCTCTTTCACCATGTATAAATATACTTCATATGATGCTAATTGAAACGTACTTTTCTCTTTACCTTTACAATTTTATTCTTCATTCTCTCATTTTATCATGGTATCAAAGCCGCTTGCCCAGAGCAAGCTCTCTTCTCGCTGTTGACTCATCACTGTTGCTTCTCCACCTCTAACGGCAAAAGAAAAGGCTATCTACCACTGCTTTTCCATCGTCAGGCCATCGGTGCAATAAATATTTCCTCCTCGGTGGTGGCAACTATCTTCTCCACTGCCACTTTGTGCCAACATCTGTTCCCTTCTGCTATGGTGTCTCTAGTGCTAGCTCACCAGCACTACCCCACCTTTCTTCCTCGCTGTTTGTTAGCGCATCCCTCTCTCTCTATCTAAAATAAATTACTTTCTCGTTATTATCTTCCTACTCTTACAAATAATAGCATTCTTACTTCTTGTGATGCTTGTCTTAGTAATAAAAGTCATAGACTCCCTTTTGGCACTTCCTCCATATCATGTTCTACACCATTTGAAATTATCTATACTGATGTTTGGGGACCTACTCCCATCACTTCTTTTGATAAGTTTAGATTTTATGTTATTTTTATAGACTATTTTACTAAGTACACATGGATATACCCTTTTCGTTATAAATCAGAAGTTTCTACAATCTTCACCCACTTTAAAAAGCTGGTTGAAAACTTCTTTCAATCTACAATTAAAATAGTCTACTCTGATGGTGGAGGTGAATATCAAGCCCTCACTTCCTACCTCTCAACTTGTGGCATCCAACACCTTAAGTCACCCCCATACACTCCTCAACTAGTTGGCTCTGCTGAACGCAAACATCAACATATCATAGAAACTAGTCTCACACTTCTATATCAAGCCTCCATGCCAGCAACCTTTTGGTCTGCCATATTTCAAACTGTCGTCTACCTTATTAATCGTCTGCTTACTCCAGTTCTCCAATACCAGTCTCCATTTAAAAAATTATTCTTCAAATCCCTAAACCTTCAAAAACTCAGAATATTTGGTTGTTTATGTTATCTGTGGCTATGTCCCTATGCCCCATACAAGATAGCGCCACGATTTAAACCTTTCATCCTTATAGGATATTCTCTTGAACATAATGTCTTTCGGTGCTATGAATCAAAAACTCAAAAAGTCTTTATTTCACGTCATGTTGTTGTTGTGGAGTCTACCTTTCCATTTCAAAACAATGAGTCTTTTACCATGCAGGCCACTCCAACAAATATACATCACTAGAGTATACCATCGATCCCCTCAAACGAACCTCTTTCCACACCATTCAGTCCTTTTCTTAAAGATCTACACTCCTTTGTTCTCCCGGTTCAACAGCTTCCCACTCCCTCTATTCCTTCTCATCTTCCTTCTTCACAAGCCTCCCCTACTACTGATATAATATCCTCAACATCATAACAATCTTCTTTACTTGGTGCCACTGATGTATATCAGCATATCTCAACCCCTATCGATGCCTCTCCACCACCCATACGAATAACACAACTTCTAGTTCCTAGACATCCAATGATAACACGCTCAAAAAGTGGTATCTTTAAACCATGTCAGGTTCTTGACCTGCATGCTATCACCAAATCCTCTCCCGAGACTAGTGAACCCACCACAATTACTCAAGCCCAAAAATCTCCTCACTAGCGTAAAGCCATGTGTGAAGAATATGATGCTCTTCTCCATAACTCGACATGGACTCTTGTACCTTTTCATCCTACACAAAACATCATCGGTGTAAATGGGTCTTTCGAATTAAGCGGAACCCCGACGGGTCCGTTGTTCGATATAAAGCACAATTAGTAGCCAAAGGGTTTCATCAATGACTTAGAATTGACTTCACAAAGACTTTTAGTCCTGTAGTTAAACCCACAACAATTCGTCTTATTCGAAGTTTGGCCATCTCTAGAGGCTGGCACTTACGACAAATGGACGTTAACAATGCCTTTTTACAGGGGACTCTAACTGAAGATATCTTTATGCAGCAACCCCTTGGCTTTGTTCACCATCAGTATCCGAGACATGTCTGCAAATTACCAAAAGCCATTTATGGACTCCGTCAAGCTCCAAGAGCTTGGTATACTGAACTTGGATCATTTTTTATATCAATTGGCTTCATCAACTCCAAGTCTGATACCTCTTTATTCCTCCGACAACAACATGGAAATATAATATATCTACTAGTATATGTAGATGATATTATTGTTATAGGTAATGATCCCTTAGAGATTCAGACATTTTTAAAGCAATTGGCTAATCGATTCTCCCTCATAGATTTAGGACCCTTAAGCTATTTTCTGGGAATTGAAGCAACATTTACATCCTCAGGTCTCCTCCTCTCACAGAGAAAGTATATTCAAGACTTATTATCAAAGACAAATATGCAGGATGCGAAAGAAGTTGCTACTCCTCTCTCTACTAGTGAATCACTCAAATTATGTGATGGCAACCCTATCACAGACTCAACTCAATACCGACAAATACTTGGCTCCTTACAGTACTTGGCTCTCACCCGTCCAGATATCTCATTTGCAGTCAATAAATTTTCTCAATACACGCACCAGCCTTCTGCTATGCATTGGTCTGCGGTTAAATGAATTTTGCGGTATCTTAAAGGAACCCTTAATCATGGTCTCTTTCGCTGTAAAACCACTCAACTTCATCTCCATGCCTTTACTGATGCTGATTAGGCAGGAAACTTTGATGATAGAACCTCCACATCAAAGTATGTCATCTTTC
The DNA here is from genome assembly GCF_036884655.1 of Musa acuminata AAA Group. NCBI lineage: Eukaryota > Viridiplantae > Streptophyta > Magnoliopsida > Zingiberales > Musaceae > Musa > Musa acuminata. The sequence continues at coordinate 10,991,711 of NC_088353.1, read as the reverse complement.
TTGAGTCTAATCCAATCAGTTGGAGTTTTAAGAAGCAAAAGATAGTGGCCCGGTCTATAACTGAAGCTGAATATTGTGCTATTACTACCGCTATTGCTGAACTCAATTGGGTCATAAATCTCCTTAAGGAACTCAAAGTCAGCTCTACCCATACCCGTACAATATATTATGATAATGTTGGAGCTACCTACTTATGTGTCAATCCAGTGTTCCACTCACGCATGAAACATATTACCATCGACTTTCACTTTATGTGAGATCAAGTTGTCAGACATCAATTTCATGTCTCTCATGTTCATATGGCTAATCAACTAGTAGACTCACTCACGAAGCCTCTAGCCCGTAAACTATTTTTGTTATATCGGTTCAAGATCGGTATCCTTGATAGGAGCTCGATCTTGCGGGGGCATGATAACCGAGAGAATTCCTCTAATAACAGAGAGATTTCCTCTAATAACAAAGAGATTTCCTCAACTGCATAGCGGATGAGATTTCCTCAACCGCATAAGGAAATCTCTCTGCTCAGTTAAAGAAATATTCTCTTTCACCATGTATAAATAGACTTCATATGATGCTAATTGAAATGTGCTTTTCTCTTTACCTGTACAATTTCATTCTTCATTCTCTCATTTTATCAGCTACTGCAATGGGGGAAGAGGAAGGCATGATAGATGACAAGGAATGATTGTGGATCTCCGAGGACAAGGCAGTGGGTGCTTGGCCTCCTACTATACAACTACTGAGAAGAAACAGTGGACACTTCGTCGATATCTCCTGCAACTCTTGCTATTGAGGGTGATGGAGAAAGGCACAACAAAAGCAAAGGAGAAGATGTTTTGGCAACGATGGTAGCAGATCAATGATATCCTAGTGTTGAAGGTACTCTGCAACTAGGCAAGGGGGCCAACTCTACACTTGGTGCAGAGATAAGCGTTCGACGTAGAGTTAGAGATGCAAATTAGTGCCCCGCTAAGGGAAAGGGATTATGCTTGTGTGAAGAGCGATCACGCTAGAGGTGTCATAGTAGGAAGATCAATGGAGAAGGAGCAACTCTTCTATAGGTAGGGAACCACTGTAGCTCTACTAGTGAGGTAGAATAGAGAGGCTTCACTAATAAAGAGCCCTTAATGAGGGGCTACAGTGACAGCAGCAGATCAGTAGAGGAGGCAAGGGAAGTTTGTCAAAGTTTTCTGGAATGGAAAGAGAGAGAAGAAGAGCACGGTGGAGAGGTAGAACCGATGCACAAGGAGCCGCAAGAAGGTGTCAAGAGAGAGCTCCTCTACTGGAGGAAGAGCCTCGAGGGATAAGGGAAGAGGCTGATAAGCAGATAAGATTTCCTCAAGGCAGTTGAGGAAAAATCTCTAAGCAGTTGAGAAAAATCGTCCATGCTGAATGTATATAACCTCCATGCTGAGTGTGTATAAATAGCTATCAAGAGCTCACTATCAAAATGAACTAGGCAATTACATCTTATACATTTCATAGTTTCTTCTATAATTTCTATCTTTCTATATTATTTGTTTAATTTTTATCATGGTATCAGAGCCTTCTTCCTTACGGATGTAGGCAGCTCTGCCGAAGCCTTCTACTGCTCCTCTTTTCTATTCAGTTGGAAAGGGCAGTGCTGCTGCTTACCTCTCCTCCGATGTTGCTGCTTCTTGTTCCGGAGTCAGAGACTGCTCGGCCACCTCCTACTCTCACAAGAACCTCGCCTACACTACCGTGGTGGTCGTCGTCCTTGCAACTACTCCTCGGCCAGCGACCTCTCCTCCTCGTTCCCATATCTCACTCAAGCGCGAAGTGCTGCTACCGCCATCCTTATCGCCACAGCCATCACTGCCTTCCTGCGGCAACAGGAACGATTGCAGTTTTTACAGCTTCCATCTGCAGCTGCTTCCATCTGCCGCGGCAATTTCTCTGCAACTGTAACTGCTGCAGATTTTTTTTTTTTTTCTTTTCACCTAATCACTGCAGATTTCTTGCTCATTGCTGCAGCTTCCTCGCCCATCTCCGCAGCCTCCTCTGTAGTGCATCACTATAGCCTCCACCACAGTGCATCGCTGCATCACTGTAGCCTCCTCTACAGTATCGCTGGAGCCTCCTCTGCAGTTCATCGTTGCAGCCTCCTTTGCAGCGCATCGATTTGCTTTTCTCCTCCCTCCCTCCAATATCTTTACATCTTTTGTAAAGATCACTTAAACCATTACAAAATATCTGGGCTGTCTTCATTTTCCTCTTCCGATATTCCTGTCCCTATTTCTGCAGGGACTCTAAGCACTTCTCAAAGTCTTATCACCATCAATGTTGCAACACTCATTCCCTTCAAATTATCCAAAGGCAGCAACTATGCATCTTAGCGGGCACAACTTTCTAATATTCTATTTGGCTATGATCTCCTAGGTTACGTTGATGGCTCTCTCTAGTGTCCACCTGAAATGATCAACATCCCAGGTGAACCCAGTCTAGTGCCAAATCTAGCCCACAAACTATGGTTACGTCAAGATCACCTCATCCTCCAAGCTATTCAAGCTTCCATTGCTGGATCCATTGCCCCGTTAATATCCTCATGTACGACTGCTGCAGAAGCATGGTCCAAGTTACAAACAACTTTGGCAAATCGCTGGCGTACTCGCATGCTCGGACTTCTCTCCAATCTGATGAAAACGAAACAAGAGGGAAGTATTATTGCTGATTATCTACAAAATATCAAAGTTATCATCGATGATTTAGCTTTGATAGGTCATTCTCTCAGTGATGAAGAAGTCCTAATCCATACCCTCAATGGCCTAGGAGGTGAGTACAAAAAACTGATAGCAACACTTCGGGCACGCGACTCACCAATATCATTCGAAGAACTTTATGATAAGTTGATTGAATATGAGATGTACTTGAAGCGTTATGATAGGTTGCCCGGACCACCTATTATAGCTCAGGTCAATAAAAAATCCAAGAGGAAGAGCAACCAGTATAATAAGCATGTCAACAACGATTTGGCTAAGTTGCCTCCTAGCCCTATGGGGCCCAGACCAAACCCCCCTTATCCATATCAAGGTGGTAACTTTCATAATCCTCAGCCGTCGCGTCCTAACTTCATAAGCCACCAACGAGTCGTTTGCCAACTATGTGATAAAGTCGGACACTCTGCGAAAGTCTGTCGGTCTCGCCCCAGACTTCCTACTCCATCATAGTGGCCTTAGGCAAATTTCATGGCTACTCCAACTCCTATCCAACCTAATTGGATTGTGGACTCGGGCGCCTCTCATCACATCACCTCTGATCTTCAAAACTTGTCCATCCATAACAACTATGATGGAAATGAAGATATCATCATCGGTGATGGTAAAAGAATTCCTATTACTTATTCTGGTTCCTCAATGCTTAGTTCACTTAACACAACTTTTACACTCGATAATGTTCTGTGTGCATCTAACATTAAAAGAAACCTCATTTTCGTTTCTCAAATCTGTAAACAAAACCTCAAGTCACCCCCACATACTCCCCAATTGGTTGGCTCTGTTGAACGCAAACATTGGCATATCGTTGAAACTGGTCTCTCCCTTCTACATCAAGCATCCATGCCACCACCTTTTTGGTCAGTAGCTTTTTAAACTGTAGTTTATCTCATTAATCGTATGCTCACTCCAGTCTTACAATACCAGTCACAATTTGAAAAATTATTCCACAAGCTTCCAAACCTTCATAAACTCAAAGTTTCTGGCTGTTTATGTTATCCATGGCTCTGTCCCTATGCGTCACATAAGCTAACACCACGATCTAAGCCTTGCACTTTTATAGGCTACTCTCTTGAACATAATGCTTTTCGATGCTATGAACCCCAAACTAAAAAAGTCTTTATATCACGTCATATTATTTTTGAGGAGTCTGTCTTTCCTTTTCAAAATAATCCTACCATGCAAGCTACTCCGATAAACATGCATCACTGGAATATCCCTCCGATCTCATCACACGAATCTCCAATGACACCATCCAGTCCTTACCCTCAAGATCTGCATACTACTATTACTCCAGTTCAACAGCTTCTCACTCCCTCTATTTCTCCACTCCCTTCCTCACAAGTTTCCCCTATTAATGAAGTAATACCCTCGGCAACATTGCCACTTGCTTTACTTTCTCCTAGACCTAGTGACATTGTCGTGCCGACGGTTAGCCCGATCCATGACAGTGACTTGCCCTCGGCTATACCACCAACACAATATACTACTTCTATCCCCCCTAGACATCCAATGACAATACGCTTCAAAAGTGGTATTTTCAAACCACGTCAAGTCCTTGACTTACATGCTATAACAAGTTCCTCCACTAAGGCCAGTGAACCCACTATAATCACTCAAGCTCAAAAATCTTCTCACTAGTGTAAAGCCATGTGTGACGAATATGATGCTCTCCTCCATAACTCTACATGGACCTTAGTACCCTTTCATCACATACAAAATATCATCGAGTGTAAATGGGTCTTTCGAATTAAGCGGAACCCAGACGGATCCGTTGCCAAATATAAAGCACGTCTAGTCGCCAAAGGGTTTCATCAACGACCTGGTGTCAACTTCACAGAGACATTTAGTCTAATTATTAAACCCACAACAATCTATCTTATCCTGAGTTTGGCCATCTCAAAGGGCTGGCACATACGACAATTGGATGTTAACAATGCCTTTTTACAGGGGACACTTACTGAAGATGTCTTTATGCAGCAACCTCCTGGTTTCATTCATCCTCAATATCCGAGGTATGTCTGCAAACTTCAAAAATCTATTTATGGACTTCGTCAAGCTCCAAGGGCTTGGTAGAACGAGCTTGACTCGTTTTTAACCTCAATTGGCTTCATCAATTCCAAGTCTGATACCTCGTTATTCATTTGCCAGCACAATGGAAGCATAATATATCTTTTAGTATATATGGATGATATTATTGTCATAGGAAATGATCCTTTGAAGACTCAAGCATTTCTAAAGCACTTGGTCGATCGATTCTCCCTAAAAGATATAGGAACTTTAAGCTACTTTTTGAGAGTGGAAGCAACATTTACATCTTCAGGTCTCTTTCTATCACAAAGAAAGTATATTCAAGATTTATTATCAAAGACAAACATGCAGGATGTGAAAGAGGTTACAACTCCTCTCTCTACCAGTGAATCACTTAAATTATGTGATGGAAGTCCTGCTATAGATTCGACTCAATATCGACAAGTCATTGGCTCCTTACAGTACTTGGCTCTCACCCGTCCAGATATTTCATTTGTCATCAATAAATTATCGTAATTCATGCATCGACCATCTACTACGCATTGGTCTGCGGTCAAACGAATTTTGTGGTATCTTAAAGGGACTCTTAATCATGGTATTTTTCTTCGCAAAAATACTTCACTCCATCTCCATGCCTTTGCTAATGCTGATTGGGCTGGGAACTTTGATGATAGAACATCTACATCAGGATACATTGTCTTCCTTGGAGCTACTATAATCAGTTGGAGTTCTAAAAAACAAAAGATGGTTGCACGATCTATAACTGAAGCTGAATACCGTGCCATCGCCATCGCCGTTGCTGAACTCAATTGGGTCACAAATCTGCTCAAGGAACTCAACGTCAACTCTATAGTTATTCCTACAATATATTGTGATAATATTGGAGCTACCTACTTATGTGCTAATCCAGTGTTCCATTCCCGCATAAAACACATAGCCATTGACTTCCACTTCATGCGAGATCAAGTTGTCAGACATCAACTCCGTGTTTCTCATGTACATACAGCTGATCAACTAGCAGACTCACTCACAAAGCCTCTCGCCCGTAAACTTCTTTCATCTCAGATCGGCATCCTTGATGGAAGCTCAATCTTGTGGGGGCATGATAAGCAGATAAGATTTCCTCAAGGCAGTTGAGGAAATCTCTAAGCAGTTGAGAAAAATCCTCCATGCTGAATGTGTATATCCTCCCTGCTGAGTGTGTATAAATAGCTATCAAGAGCTCACTATCAAAATGAACTAGGCTATTACATCTTATACATTTTATAGTTTCTTCTACCATTTCTATCTTTCTATATTCTTTATTTAATTTTTATCAGAGGCCACAGTAGAAGTCGCCTCATCCAGGTGACCAACACCCGTCATGGAAGCTGCCTCATCTAGGCGACCATGACCGATGATTCGTTTGAGGGAGCAGTGGTGATGGAGTCCTATGATGGGCTCTGCCAACCTGACTTCTATAATAGGAGTCAAGAGAGAGAGAGAGAGGAAGCCACCTCGTCTAGGCGGCGATTGGGACCGTAGGTTCATCAGTGGAGAGGAATATATGACAGCAAGCATGCCAACGACAAGATAGATGTGGAGGATCTCATCGACTTCGCTAGTATAATGTTGTTGCGTTGTTAGCGCCGCTGAGAGAAGATGAGTTAGCTGTCGTTGGACAGCGAGGAAGAGAAGAGAAATATTACTTTAATACAAGTGCTCTAATACCATGATAAATTAGAATATGATTATAAAACCTAATGAGATTTTCTGAATATAATATCTATTTATACAAGGAAAATCTTATCAGGAGAAGAAAGGAGATCCATGTCCTGTTGCTAAGGAGTGAGAGAGATGTGCTGTGGGTGTCAACATGTATCAATATATATACGCTCTGTTCCCCTTCTCTTTTATCTAGGCTGATTGTTGTCCTACGGTATCCTTGGATTGCGCTGGTGGTGAAACAAGCTTCTTCCTTCGCTGGTTTTGCTTGGTGATCATCTTAAAACAACAACTCCCTGACAAGAAAACCACGGACATGTATTATGATATCAAGTGTGGAGAAAGGCATATCTGCATCTTTCCCACAAGCGCCTGGTTTTGAGTCCACAGAAACCTGGTTCTAGTGCTCTTCGTATCACACATCAATCAATTACATGGAAACAAAAGCTCAGATTATGAGAGGCAGCATCTCTTTTCAAGTATGGAACAAATATGCAGGATATTAATGTGAGAACCATAAATGAGAGCTCATGGACGACAGGATTCTGTAGCTCCATCAATTGCAAGTAGGCAGAGTAAAAAGATTACTTCACTGAGGATTACTGCAACTCACGAGACAAGAAACGATGAGAAGACAAAATGTATCTTGAATGGAATATAGTGATGTCTTAATCACAGGGCTGATGGCCTGAGACTTTCTACGAGTCGTCGTTTAGCTCAGCTTGCATGCATCGACCAACTCCTCAAAAAATAAAGTATCCAAACTCTGTAGATTAGAACGAGGAAAACGCTTATCATCATCTAGTGGTCTAATTTATTTACTTGATCTGCAACACTGTTCAGGGATGCAATGACGATGATTATACAAAGGGAGACAGGATGGTTTCTGCTTTCGGATTTTTGGTCTTCAGAAAGAATTAACAGTAGTACATTGTTTGCAGAAAGATCTTGGGAATTGTCGGCTTTGTTCTTGTCCAACTGAAGTAGTCAAACGAACTAACCCTCAATAAGACATGCCACCAAGGGATGAAGTTTTTTTTTCTTTTTTTTTATATGATTTCTTTTTCTTACAACGACTGGTAGATTTTAAAAGGATAAAGCAAGCCAGCAAAGTCACAAGTGTTGGGCTAACAGTCAGGTTCAGTTCATAGTGGATTTTAACAGTCTATAGCTTATCCCCCTTTCAAGTTAAACCCTAAATCTAATAAGGGAGTATGATGGCTACAAAAATAAGAGGGAGAAAAAATTACAGCAGCAAGGGAGAAAACTGCAGCAGCATCTTGATTCAACAAAAGAGGAAAAAAGGGCAGAAAAACAAAAAAAGGAAAGAGAAGAAGACAAGGATAACACAGAGAGACTGTTCTCAATCATCTAGGCAGTATTCTCATCTCAAGTTAGATCAGATCTATAATAGATTCTTGTTGTGATTATTTAGGGAGAATTTGGATATTATGCACAGTGACGTAATCCTTGTATCCTAGTTATTCTCTTGTGATTGTTGTTAGGGTTTTGGGCAAAAGACAGATATTTGTATATTCATTATTCTTATAGTGGATTATCTCTTGTTTGCCCCGTGGTTTTTACCCTTCATGTTGGAGGGGTTTTCCATATAAATCTTGGTGTTCAATTTGATTGTGATTCTATTTAATTTCGCTGTGTGTTATGGCATACTAGTATTTGTTCATATGTAAAAATTTATTTATTTTTATATCACATCAACTGGTATCAGAGTAGAGTTTTAGTGATTTAATTTTTGTGTTTGAACATGGAGACCAGTAGTGTTTCTCGCATGATTAGCTTGAATGGAAACAATTGGATGATATAAAAACCAAGAATGAAAGATCTCTTGTATTGCAAAGATTTGTATGGATTTTTGCAAGGGGATAGTGCAAAGCCCGCAACTATAACAGATGATGAGTGGAAGAGGTTAGACCAAAAAATAGTTGTGTTTATTCGATAATGTCTCGATGATAGTGTCTTTCATCATGTTTCTACTGAAAGTTTTGCATATTCTCTTTAGAAAAAGTTGGAAAGTCTCTATAGAAGAAAAACAATTAGCAACAAAGCTTTCTTGATCAGAAAACTTGTAAACCTAAAATATAAAGAGGGTGCTTCTATTGCTGAGCATTTGAATGAAATGCAGAGGATCACTAACCAGTTATCCTCTATGAAAATGTCTCTTGATGATGAGTTGCAGGCATTGTTACTTCTCGGTTCATTACTAGAAAGTTGGGAGACACTAGTGGTTTCCCTTAGTAATTTTGCGCTAGATGGTGTTGTCATTATGAGTTAAGTAATAAGCAGTTTGTTGAATGAGGAGTTGAGAAGAAAGAATTCAGCAACATCTCAGAATGATTCACAGGCACTTATCTTAGAGAATAGAGGAATGTCAAAGTCCAAGGATAGAAGTAGTTCACACAAGGGTTGAAGTAAGTTAAGATTAAGAAAAGATATTATTTACTATAACTATAGTGAGAAAGGACATTACAAGAACCAATGCAAGCAACTTAAGAATAGCAAAAAAAAGAGAAAAGAAGTGAAGTCAAAAGAATCAAAAGATAATATCACAACTACAATGCGGGATTGTGATTATTTGATTTTGTCACAACTATAATACAAGGTGGTGATTATTTTATTTTGTCTCATAATAATATTTTTTCTTGTGTGTGTCAGGATCTTGAGTGGGTGATTGACATAGGTGCTTCTTATTATGCTACACCATGGAGGGAGTTTTTTACTACATATAGGTTTAGAAATTTTGATATTGTCAAGATGGACAACTATGGTACGATAGACATCATTAGCATGGGTGATATCCACATAAAGACTAACCTTGGCTATAAGTTTGTGCTTAAGGATGTGAGACATGTGGTTGACTTGAGGCTGAATTTAATTTCAGTTAGAAGACTAGATGATGAAGACTATGATAGCATATTTCACAAAGGGCAATGGAAGCTCAGTAAGAATTCTCTTATTGTGGCTAGTGGAAAAAAATGTCACACTTCATATAGGTTGCAGGCCAAAGCTTATGGTGAGCAACTGAATGCTATAGAGAAAGACTTCAGTATGGAGTTGTAGCATAGGCGACTAAGACACATGAGCGAGAAGGAGCTACAAGCTCTTTCCAAGAGAGATGTATTGCCAGACCTCAAAGGTACACATTTGAACTCTTGTATTGATTGTTTGGCTAGTAAACAACATAGAGTTTCATTTGCTAGTTCTGCTTTATCTAAAAAAATGCATGTCTTAGACCGTGTTTATACAGATGTATGTGGTCCTTTGAGGACAAAAACTCCTGATGAATCTATTAACATTCATGGTATCAGTGGTGCACTTTATTTTATTATTTTTATAAATGATTTTTATCGAAAAATTTGGGCCTATCTATGAAGATGAAAGATTATGTTATTAATGTCTTCAAAGAGTTTCATGCTAGAGTTGAAACGGAGACAGAAAGGCAATTGAAATATATAAGATATGTTAGGATCAAGAGTGCACTAAGAGGGGGGTGGGGGTGAATTAGTGCAGTGAAAAACTTTTTACGATTTTAGAAAACTTATTTTGATTAAAGTCGAGTCAACAAGAATTATTTCAACTCAATCCTTTCCGAAAGAACTTTGTGTTGAATCTTGTATTTTGATGATGAAACTACTTGATATATGTTTATGATTTAATCTGCGTTTTGAGTGACGCAGGATGCTTCGATCAGGATGAGACAATTAAAGCAGGAAAATCATGTTATGCCGAAGGAACATGTCAGAAGATTGGACGTCAGGCCGGTGGATCGGTCGACGTATCGACAGAAGGCTTCGGGCCGTGGACTCGGGCATCGGGCCAAGAAGAGCGGGTATTGTGCCAAGGATATCGGAGTTGCGGAGTCAACTGGCCGATTGGGCAATAGGCTGTAGGAGAGGATGATGCGCCAAAGAATCGGACGAAGCGTCGAGGGACCAATGACATGTCGGACAACTTGGTTAATTGCTTAGGATTAATTGTCTCGATCGAAGTTTTGTTTTGTGGTGCAGGATTAACTATGATAACGATGAAGACATAAAGCGAAACAAAGTGTCGGAGTCAAGCGCGAAGGATTTGTTGCGAGTTCGAGAGTTCGACGGAAGTCCGAAGGTTAATCGGGAATGCTACCGGAACTAGCCGAGAATGAGTTGGGAGCTTGCCGAAGGCTTTTTCGGAAGCTCGCCGGAAGGTTCGTTGGAAGTTCGCGGAGCTCACCGAGAAAGATCGGAGCTTGCCGACGAAGCTCGTTGAAACTCGCTAAGATCAAATCGTGAAGTCTAGGAGCTTGCCGGGAGTCCGCAGAATGGTTTCCGAGAGTTCATCGGAAGACCGCCGGAAGTTTGCCGGAAGCTCGCCAGAAGAAGTCTTGACTTGCGGACTTTGTAATAGCTTAGAAAATGTCTTTAAATTCATAGTTAGCACGTTAATTAGGGTTAGGATTAGGTGTTAATCCTATAACCCAAGTAGGGGCCAATTAGGCCCAAGTTCGGACTGGTTTGGACCAAGTTTGGAGCCAAACCAAGTGAGCTGGAATAGTGAAAGAGGTGCCACCGCCAGGGTTGGAGGTAGCACCGCCCAGGCTATGTCTTCCAGCGAAGACTGGGCGGTGCAACCGCCCCAGCCAAGAGGTGCAACCGCCCAGGATATGTCTCCCAGCGAGACTGGGCGGTGCAACCGCCCCAGCCAAGAGGTGCAACCGCCCAGGGCTCAGTCTCCAAGCGAGACTGGGCGGTGCAACCTCCTCTGTCAAGAGGTAGCACCGCCAGAGCTCAAGTTTCGAGCTCTGCCAAGCGGAGCAACCACCGAGCTCAGACTTCGAGCTCTGCCAGGCGGTGCAACCACCGAGCTCAGTCTTCGAGCTCTGCTAGGCGGTGCAACCACCGAGCTCAGTCTTTGAGCTCTAGCAGAGAGGTGCATCAGCCTGAGCTCAGTTTCGAGCTCTGCCAGGTGATGCAACCACCGAGCTCAGACTTCGAGCTCTGCCAGGCGGTGCAACCACCGAGCTCAGTCTTCGAGCTCTGCCAGGCGGTGCAACCATCGAGCTCAGTCTTCGAGCTCTGGCAGAGAGGTGCAATCGCCTGAGCTCAGTCTTCGAGCTCTGCCAGGCGGTGCCACCTCTCCAGTCAAGAGGTGCAACCGCCTGATCCCGGAATTCTGGGATTTGATCGATTTGATTGTTTTGAGCTCCAAAATTGAATTGGGTTGAGGCCTATAAATACCCCAATCATACAACACTGAAAGGATACAGATCCACACCGAATTCTTGATCTTTTCAGTGATTCTAAGAGCTCAAATTTGTGTAAAGTCCTAAAGTTCTCCTCCTTCTGTTCTTCAAGTCTTGAGTTGTAAAGAGAGGAGAGAAAGGATCTGTAAAGGTTGTCTCCTGAGCCTGTCAAAAGGAGAGAAACTGTAAAAGGGCAGTTAGCCTTCGCCCATTGAAGGAAGGCAGCTAGTTGACGTCGGTGATCTCGTCGGAGGAGGAAGCCAAAAGTGGAGTAGGTCAAGACTGACCGAACCACTCTAAATCTCTGGTTTGCTTTTACTTTGAGCACTTTATCATTACTGCAAACCTCCTACATTGCTACTGCCCTCTGCGCCTTTACGAACAAGTTTCTAAGCTCTGATCTTTCAGAATCTGCATTCAAACGTAAATCGTGTTTTCGTACGATCTTCACATTGCAGCTTACGCTTACATTCGGATTCCATTTATAACTGCAAATTGCTTTCTACGTAAAACGCTTTTCAAGGTTCAAAACTGCTTTTAGACGCAAAACTACATTTAGACGTAAAATTACGTTTAGACGTAAAACTGCGTTTAGACGCAAAACTGCGTTTAGACGTAAAACTACGTTTAGACGTAAAACTGCGTTTAGACGTAAAACTGCGTTTGGACGTAAAACTGCGCTTGGACGTAAAACTGCGCTTAGACGTAAACTGCGCTTAGACGCAAACTGCGCCTAGACGCAAACTGTGTTTAGACGCAAACTGCGCTTAGACGCAAACTGCACTGTGATTATGCTTTTATATCGAAATCGTTTTTTATCGGATGAACGCAGCTTTCATTTTTAAATTGCTGTAAGATTTCCGCTGCACTAATTCACCCCCCCCCCTCTTAGTGCTCTCGATCCTAACAATTGGTATCAGAGCGGCGTATTTCTCATTTCGGATTTACACCCGAGAGAAATGACTCTTCAAGAGGGCTTTTCGGTCTTTCGTCCACCATTCTTTAACGGATTGGACTACACTTATTGGAAAACTCGAATGAGAGTTTTCTTGATTTCTCTAAATCTGGATTTATGGAGTATCATTGAAAATGGTTTTCAACTTCCCTCCAAACCGATGAACGAATGGTCGGATTTGGAGAAAAAGTATTTTTCTTTAAATGCAAAGGCTATGAATGCCTTATTTTGCGCTTTGGACAAAAATGAGTTCAATCGGGTTTCTTTGTGCGAAACGGCTTTCGATATTTGGCGCACTCTTGAAATCACGCACGAGGGAACTAGTAGAGTCAAAGACTCGAAAGTTAATATTTTACTGCTTGATTTCGAGCTTTTTCATATGAAACCAAGCGAAACCGTTGTTGACATGTACACCCGTTTTACGGATGTCGTCAATGGTTTAAAATCACTTGGTAAAAGCTTTTCGGATTTTGAACTCGTTAACAAAGTTTTACGCTCACTTTCTAAAACTTGGGATTCAAAAGTAACTGCTATTCAAGAATCGAAAAACTTGAACCAATTTCCACTTGAAGAACTAATTGGTTCATTGATCACATATGAAATGACGTGCAATGCACGTGAAGAACTTGAGAACCACCTTCCAAAGAACAGGAAGGATTTGGGACATAGAACATTTGAAGACCACTCGAGCATAAGCTCAAGTGATGGTGAACTTAAACTACAAATGAAACGAAAATTAAAAAGTAAAAAGAATGGAACTACTTGCTTTAAACGCAAGAAGAAGAACAAAAATTGGGATGAATCGAGCTCATCTGAAGACAAGAAAGTGAACAAAAGCGAGGCGGCAAACTACGCCTTACTAGCCTACGACATTGAGGTAATTAAAATGCCTTTGGTTTATTTTAAAATTACTTGATGCTTTCATGATATATTTTCTTTTTTAGTTTAGAATTAATTTTCTTGAAAATTGCATGTTTAAAAAATAAAAATACAAAAATTATGATCATGCCGATAATTTCGAAAATGATAATATTGCATGATAAACAAACAAAATGATTTTGATCATGGTTAAGAAGTAATAATGTGTATCATGTTTGATTAACATTGTTGAATGAAATCACGTTTGATTTAAAGTAATGCATAAAGATGTAATATTAAATGATTATTAACAATTTTATGCATGAGATTTTAAGTTATCCATGATCATGAGCTCGTTTGATCTTCTTGATTTAATTTCAAGATCTATAGCAAAAATCATGTCTGAATATATGAAAGTGTTAATTTTATTTTTGGATTCACTTAACAATTGGTATCCTAACAATCAGATTTTCTCATACACTTATGAAAAATATTTTTCTAAAATGGAATTGATGAAATGATTCCTGCTTATAAATTCCATCTTGAAATATGAATGATAGTGTTTTTGCTTGCAAAGATTTGTTTCACATTCATATCTCCTATGATTCATGTGCAGAAAAAGAATTTATAAATCATAATACAATGAGATTTCTTATGCAAAAATAAAGTGCTTTTGTGATTCTTTGCTAAAGAGAATAATCATAATCATGATCTTAATAATTATAACATGAAGCTCTTTATAAATCAAGATCGTTCATTATGCTCCCTACATTTATCAAAAAGGAGTTCTTCAAATGAAATGCAATTCAATGAAGTGTCATATTGATATCTTGAAACTGGGAATATTTTAAAATGTGATCTTGATAAGAATGTTTTAAGTTGCTCTTTGTACTATATCTTTTTCGAATGAATCATGAGCCTTAATATCATATATTTCATAATACAAGATTTCTTTGCCTTATGTCTTGAACCTTCATGCTTATCTTAATTTGGCATATAAAGACTAAGGCATGCTTAGATGAAAAAGAATCTCTTAAAAAAAATGTTTTTCCCATCTGATCGAGATTAATGATTTCATGATATTTTGTGAATCTCGAAATTAATTTTAATGACTTGATTATGAATTTCAAGTTAATGATTTGATCTGAATAAGTTTTATCTAAATCATAATCTTGATCTTGCAAAATTGAAGTCACAAATAATATCTTGCGGTATTCATGGATTGAAACATTGTATGCTTAAATTAATCATTCTCCTATTCCTTAAAAGCCTTATGTGATGAATGAAAACTAACTTGCTTTATGATGAATCACGAATCATGACTTGATCTATGATGTAAATGCCTTGAAATGATTGAAATATTTAACACTTTTATGCTCTTCCCCCTACTTTCTTCTTGTTTTCAATGATAAAATGAGGAGAAGTTTTGATCATGCATGGTAGGATATAATTTGACAAATTTGATACCATCATGATATGAAACATTAATGTAATTATGAATAGTGATATGATATCATGCATGTAATACTTCAACTTATGATAATGATGCATGTAATGATAAAATATTCATGATGAAAAATTGTCTTGACATTCATAACTTGATTATTCATCCTTTGTCATGATTTTGAAATCGTTGTAAAAGGAAAAAAGAACTACAAAACCGTATTCTCTCTTTCTTTTTTACAATGACAAAGGGGGAGATAGCTAGCTTGTACAAGTCAAGAAGATGCAAAAACTTGATTGCTAGCTTGCCTATTTTAAGTAGCAAAGATTGCTAACTTGCTTATTTCAAAGAAGAAAAATTGTCTTCTTGAACATCACTATCTTGAATATCTCAAGAAGCAAAACTTGCAATTTGCACATTGCAATAGGAAGAAAGAATCATGAGCTTACACAAGAAAGCTATCTTGCATTTGCTTTCGAAATTTTTGCTAGCTTATATGTTGTGAAGCTTGTATATCGTAAAAATTGCTAGCTTGTTGGTCTAAAGAGAAGCAAAAAGTTGCTATATCAAAAGAAGCAAATGTGCTATCTTGCCTATCTCAAGAGGCAAAAATGCTAACTTGCGCATCTAGCAAAGTGAGCAAAATTTTCAAGAAGCAAGAGTTGCCTTCTTAAACATCTCTAAATTGCTAGCTTGCATGATGTAGAACTTGCTATCTTGAACATTACCAAAAGTGATATCTTATATGATATAAAACTTGCATATCTAAAACTTGATAGCATGAATGTTCTAAGCATGATGTAACACTTGCTAAATCTTCTAGCTACAAGATTGCATGATGATAAAACTTGATATCATGATTTTCATGCAATGAGTTGAACCAATATCACACACAAACGATTAATTGTGATACTTCTCCTTTTTGTTGATGACAAAGGGGGAGAAGTATGTTGATGACATGACATGTGATGCATAAGTTTATGCATATGTTCATGTTGACGTGTTGCAAGTATTCATGATGAATATTGCAATGACTTGCATTCAGTTTGAATTCAAGGTTCTATCAATATGGCATATTGATAGGGGGAGTTTATTTAAACTCTGGGAGTTAAGTTTAACTCCGTCATCAAGTGGTTGTCATCATCAAAAGGGGGAGATTGTTGAATCTCGTATTTTGATGATGAAACTACTTGATATATGTTTATGATTTAATCTGCGTTTTGAGTAACGCAGGATGCTTCGATCAGGATGAGACAATTAAAGCAGGAAAATCATGTTATGCCGAAAGAACATGTCAGAAGATTGGACGTCGGGCCGGTGGATCGGTCGACGTATCGACAGAAGGCTTCGGGCCGTGGACTCGGGCATCGGGCCAAGAAGAGCGGGTATTGTGCCAAGGATATCGGAGTTGCGGAGTCAACTGGCCGATTGGGCAATAGGCTGCAGGAGAGGATGATGCGCCAAAGAATCGGACGAAGCGTCGAGGGACCAATGA
Organism: Musa acuminata AAA Group; assembly: GCF_036884655.1. Taxonomy (NCBI): domain Eukaryota; kingdom Viridiplantae; phylum Streptophyta; class Magnoliopsida; order Zingiberales; family Musaceae; genus Musa; species Musa acuminata. Next base: position 10,975,253 of record NC_088353.1, on the reverse strand, counting down.
CATGTCGGACAACTTGGTTAATTGCTTAGGATTAATTGTCTCGATCGAAGTTTTGTTTTGTGGTGCAGGATTAACTATGATAACGATGAAGACATAAAACGAAACAAAGTGTCGGAGTCAAGCGCGAAGGATTTGTTGCGAGTTCGAGAGTTCGACGGAAGTCCGAAGGTTAATCGGGAATGCTACCGGAACTAGCCGAGAAAGAGTTGGGAGCTTGCCGAAGGCTTTTTCGGAAGCTCGCCGGAAGGTTCGTTGGAAGTTCGCGGAGCTCGCCGAGAAAGATCGGAGCTTGCCGACGAAGCTCGTTGAAACTCGCTAAGATCAAATCGTGAAGTCTAGGAGCTTGCCGGGAGTCCGCAGAATGGTTTCCGAGAGTTCATCGGAAGACCGCCGAAAGTTTGCCGGAAGCTCGCCAGAAGAAGTCTTGACTTGCGGACTTTGTAATAGCTTAGAAAATGTCTTTAAATTCATAGTTAGCACGTTAATTAGGGTTAGGATTAGGTGTTAATCCTATAACCCAAGTAGGGGCCAATTAGGCCCAAGTTCGGAGTGGTTTGGACCAAGTTTGGAGCCAAACCAAGTGAGCTGGAATAGTGAAAGAGGTGCCACCGCCAGGGTTGGAGGTAGCACCGCCCAGGCTATGTCTTCCAGCGAAGACTGGGTGGTGCAACCGCCCCAGCCAAGAGGTGCAACCGCCCAGGATATGTCTCCCAGCGAGACTGGGCGGTGCAACCGCCCCAGCCAAGAGGTGCAACCGCCCAGGGCTCAGTCTCCAAGCGAGACTGGGCGGTGCAACCTCCTCTGTCAAGAGGTAGCACCGCCAGAGCTCAAGTTTCGAGCTCTGCCAAGCGGAGCAACCACCGAGCTCAGACTTCGAGCTCTGCCAGGCGGTGCAACCACCGAGCTCAGTCTTCGAGCTCTGCCAGGCGGTGAAACCACCGAGCTCAGTCTTTGAGCTCTAGCAGAGAGGTGCATCAGCCTGAGCTCAGTTTCGAGGTCTGCCAGGTGATGCAACCACCGAGCTCAGACTTCGAGCTCTGCCAGGCGGTGCAACCACCGAGCTCAGTCTTCGAGCTCTGCCAGGCGGTGCAACCATCGAGCTCAGTCTTCGAGCTCTGGCAGAGAGGTGCAATCGCTTGAGCTCAGTCTTCGAGCTCTGCCAGGCGGTGCCACCTCTCCAGTCAAGAGGTGCAACCGCCTGATCCCGGAATTCTGGGATTTGATCGATTTGATCGTTTTGAGCTCCAAAATTGAATTGGGTTGGGGCCTATAAATACCCCACCCATTCAACACTGAAAGGATACAGATCCACACCGAATTCTTGATCTTTTCAGTGATTCTAAGAGCTAAAATTTGTGTAAAGTCCTAAAGTTCTCCTTCTGTTCTTCAAGTCTTGAGTTGTAAAGAGAGGAGAGAAAGGATCTGTAAAGGTTGTCTCCTGAGCCTGTCAAAAGGAGAGAAACTGTAAAAGGGCAGTTAGCCTTCGCCCATTGAAGGAAGGCAGCTAGTTGACGTCGGTGACCTCGTCGGAGGAGGAAGCCAAAAGTGGAGTAGGTCAAGACTGACCGAACCACTCTAAATCTCTGGTTTGCTTTTACTTTGAGCACTTTATCATTACTGCAAACCTCCTACATTGCTACTGCCCTCTGCGCCTTTACGAACAAGTTTCTAAGCTCTGATCTTTCAGAATCTGCATTCAAACGTAAATCGTGTTTTCGTACGATCTTCACACTGCAGCTTACGCTTACATTCGGATTCCATTTATAACTGCAAATTGCTTTCTACGTAAAATGCTTTTCAAGGTTCAAAACTGCTTTTAGACGCAAAACTACATTTAGACGTAAAATTACGTTTAGACGTAAAACTGCGTTTAGATGCAAAACTGCGTTTAAACGTAAAACTACGTTTAGACGTAAAACTGCGTTTAGACGTAAAACTGCGTTTGGACGTAAAACTGCGCTTAGACGCAAACTGCGCCTAGACGCAAACTGCGCTTAGACGCAAACTGCGCCTAGACGCAAACTGTGTTTAGACGCAAACTGCGCTTAGACGCAAACTGCGCGTAGACGCAAACTGCACTGTGATTCTGCTTTTATATCGAAATCGTTTTTTATCGGATGAACGCAGCTTTCGTATTTAAATTGCTGTAAGATTTTCGTTGCACTAATTCACCCCCCCCCTCTTAGTGCTCTCGATCCTAACACTTTGAACTTGAAACCTTTTATGAAAGAGCAAGAGAAGACTAAGGTGAATTGCAGCAAAGTAAAGTGCACAAATGAAAAGCGTCGGTTTTGTAAGGTCTTCGTACGATTAAAGTCGATCTCAGAAAATATTAACGTCAAAGCATATGTAGACGTAGTTAAGGCACAGTAAGGAGGATAGGCAGTTTGCTATAAAGGAAAGTTGCTCAAAGTAAATGCAAACCGAGATTTTAGAGTGGTTCGGTCAATATGGCCTACATCCACTTTCAGCTTCCTCCTCCTACGAGGTCACCGGCATCCATTAGAGGCTTTCCTTCAATAGGCGAATGCCAACCACCTTTTTACAGCTTTTCCCCTTTTGCCGGGCTTAGGAGACAACCCTTACAGGTTTCACTCCTCTCTTAAATGATCTCAACACTTAGAAAGAAAGAGGAGAACTCTAGCTTTTACAACACTTTAAGGCCTCAAAGACTCAAGATAATGTCAAGTTTTCATTACCCTTTAATGCAGGAAAGGGTGGGGTTTTTATAGGCCCAATTAGTTCAAAAATGGAGCCTAAAAGTGTCAATTTCCAGATTTTTGGGGTCCTGACGCCTGCCATCTGACACTGGGTAGTACTATCGCTTAGTCTGGGTGGTACTACCGCCTGACAGCGCTCAAAGTCTGAGCTCAGGTGGTACCACCGCCTGACAGGGGCGGTACCACCAACCAAAATTCCCGGGAGACCATCTCCCAGGCGGTGCCACCACTGACTAGGAATTCAGGGGCCGAATGGGCTGTTCCATTTGGACCAATTTGGGTCTGTTAAGGGCCTAGTTGACCCATAATTAAGTTAGTGGGATTACTGTAGGGAAATCTTGGGGGCGACATCACATGCGTAGCGGAAGAACAAGAAAACAAAATCCTTGATTCCCAAAGAGATGTTCGTCGTCGTGCAAAGATTGGTGCGCAAAATCTGCGACACTTAAAACTGCATATAGAGTAATTGTGTTACCTAGGGAGATCGTATATCCCTGTTTCCTTGCAGATCTTTAGGAGAGGATGAAGGAGGTTAAGCGTCCTTCTCTCTAGCGGTGATCTACATAGTAGGGCTGCGATGACGCTCCTCAAAACTCCAAACCTATTCTGAGGTGGAGAGGAGGAGGAGAATAGGAGAGGTAAGCAAAGACTCTAGCCTATGAGACTCTGAATCCCTCATATTTATAGAGGTCCCTTGTCAAACCCTAATGGGTCTTCCCCTAGTGGGTATTGGATCTGCATCCAATAAGACAAGGGCTCCGTCGGATATCTCATATCCGAACCTCTACTCATCGCAATGCCTACCATATGTGTGTGACCCTCTAGGCCTAATATCGAGCTGGCCGTGAGTCATACCTGTCAGAACTACTTCTAACTCAGTGAATCATTATCTCTATAATAATTCACTTGACTCATCGACTACGGACGTACTAGGCCACTACGCCGTAGTCCCCAGACGATACAGGGAAATCCAATCCATTGGACCTGTCTGTCCCTAGTTACCGTGTACCTATAGTCCCTCATCCATCTAATATCCCAGAGACCGTATATCGAGCATGGTGCTGTCAGACCCATACGGTTTCTACTCGAGTCTCGCTCTAATCGGATTCTCCTGGAGAACTCTTTCTCTCTCAACCAGAATGACCCTAGCTAGGGATTTTTCTGAGCAAGAACACATGGGATATTCCTCTCATGACGCCGAGAGTGGATGATCCTCTATCGACACTCAATAGCCCTCGTAAGGTCGACTACCACTCCCAATGACCAATTGTACTAGATTTGGGATAGCCAAACCTATAAGTATGGTATCAAAGAGTGGAGCACTCATACAGGACATCCTTGGAATCGCTATATGATAATAAGGCATCATCAACCATCCAGCATTTTGTAAGTGGATCAATCAGTGAACTCATTCTCCAATGAGCACTTGTACTGTATCCCTAGTATCCCTATACGAGCAGCTTTGAGACTAGCTGCATCCATCATATGGACGGGTATACAGCACACCAGTCTGTCCGGTTATCACGATGTCCCTCTCGAGTAAGCTATGACCGGGATTATTTAGGATATATGTTTAAAAGTGAATCGATCTCATTATTGTGATCTCATCACGATCCGATTCCCATTGCCCAAATCCAAGGACATCACAATATATATATATATATATATATATATATATATATAAAGTGATGTATGCCAAAATATAATAAGCAAAAAGATTCTGTATCAAGTCACACATGCCATCACTCAAGTGATTGGCTTGTTGAGCACCTATGACTAGCAATCTCTCACTTGACCTAAAACCAATCACCTATGTGTCTGATCCCCGTCAGACCCTTGTGACACTCAAAGATAATCTGAGACAACGGCTTTGTCAGTGGATCTGCAATGTTATCTTCGAATGTAACTCTTTCCACTACTACATCTCCTCGGGTTACAATCTCTTTGATAAGCTGGAACCTCCTCAGAACACTTCTGTTGAGACCCGGGTTCTCTTATTTGAGTAATCGCCCCATAGTTGTCGCAATATAAGGAAGTTGGCTTCTTGCTATCCGGCACGACTCCCAAATCTATGATGAACTTCTTCAACCAGACTCCCTCATTTGCTATATCTAATGCAGCAATGTACTTTGCCTCTGTGGTCGAGTCAGTAGTAGTATCTTGTTTGGAACTCTTCCAGCACACTGCTCCTCCATTCAAGGTGTACACATACCCTGAATTCGACTTGCTATCATCGACATCAGACTAAAACTTGAGTCCGTGTAGCCTTCAACCTTAAGGCTATTACCTCCATACACCAGTAAAAGATCCTTAGTCTTTCTCAAATACTTAAGGATACACTTTACTGCTTTTTAGTGCTCCAAACCTGGATCCGCCTGATACCTGCTCGTGACACTCAGAGCATGCGCTATATCAAGCCTAGTACATAGCATGGCATACATGATAGACCTTATTGCTGAGGTAAAAGGTATCATATCCATGTTCGCCCTTTCTTCTGGAGTCTTTGGGGACATGCTCGTAGAAAGCGATATCCCATGTCTCATCGGTATGAGATCTCTCTTGGAATTTTCCATGCCAAACCTTTTGACAATGGTTTCTTTGTACCTGGACTGTGACAAGCCAAGCATCCTTTTGGATCTATCTCTATAGATTCGAATCCCCAATATATAGGATGCTTCCCCTAAGTCCTTCATGGAGAAATGTCTAGATAACAAAGTCTTTATTGTGGATAGCATTCCTACGTCATTCCCAATTATCAGGATGTCATCCACATATAACACCAAAAAGGTGATAGCGGTCCCACTTACCTTCCTGTACACACAAGGCTCATCTTCGTTCTTAACGAAGTCATAAGATCTAATTGCCTCATCAAATCTTATATTCCAACTTCGGGAAGCTTGCTTTAGTCCATAAATGGATCTAAGCAACCTACACACCTTATCTGGGTGAGAAAGTTTCGTCGTAGTCAACACCTTGCCTTTGACGATACCCCTTAGCCACTAACCTTGCTTTATAGGTCTCTACCTTTCCATCTACTCCGATCCTTTTCTTAAAGATCCAATTGCAACCAATGGATACAATACCTTCGAGCGTATCAACTAGGTTCCAAACCTTGTTGGAGTCTATACTCATAATAGCCTCCTCGTAGGTCTGAGGATCAATATCCTCAATATCCTCTCCTCTAATATGTCCCACATATCTCTCAGGAGGATGGGATACTCTAACAGACCTACGTAAAGTTGAAACTTGTGTATTAAGTACCTAAACAGACTCGGGCTGTAGAGTGGTGCTTGAGCTTGGTTCTCCAACCTCGCTCAACTCTATCGTTCTCCCACTATCTCCACCAAGAATGTGTTCCTTCTCAAGGAACACTGCTCTCTTAGCTACAAAGACCTTTTGGTCCTCGAGATGATAGAAATAATACCCACAAGTTTCCTTGTGGTATCCCACAAATTTGCATCACTCTGTCCTTGATTCTATCTTATCGGGGTTGTGTCTTTTAACGTGGGCAGGGCAGCTCTAAATCTTAACAACCTTAAGATCAGGCTTCTTCCCTTTCCATGTCTCATATGGTGTAGACACTACCGATTTAGTTGGAACTCTGTTCAGAAGGTAAGCTGCGGTTTCTAGGGTATATCCCCATAATGAGATGGGTAGGTCAGCGAAACTCATCATGGACCATACCATGTCTAATAGCATACGATTTCTCCTTTCAGAGACACCATTGAGCTGAGGTGTATAAGGAGGTGTCCATTGGGATAATATCCCATGGTCCTTGAGGAACTGAGTAAACTCTGTACTTAAGTACTCACCTCTTCGATCTGATCGAAGAGTTTTGATACTCTTTCCAGTCTGGTTCTCCACCTCATTCTTATACTCTCTGAATTTCTCAAAAGCCTCGGACTTGTACTTCATTAAGTACACATATCCATACATTGAGAAATCATCAGTAAAGGTAATGAAGTAGAGTAACCAACAATGGCATGAGTTGACATGGGTCCATATACATCACTATGTATGAGTTCCAACAACTCAGTGGCTCTCTCTCCAGTTCCTTCTTGGACACATTTACATTCATGATATGTGGAGTAGTGTCTAACATAAATAAACCATTATGCAATGTTCCTTTCGTAATGATCTTATCATCTAATAATATCGAACAACCATTGTTCTAAAAATCTATTTTATATCCACTAACTGTCAAACATAAAATGGAGATAATGTTTTTGATAAAAGAAGGAACAAAATAACATGCATCTAATGCAATAAAATCTCCACCAGACAGATGTAGGGCGACCTCACCAACATCTACTATAGTAACTTTTGCTCCATTACCCATCTTGAGGTCCATCTCGTCTCTCTCTAGTCTCCTAGGCCTTGCTAGAACCTGCAACAAATTGCATATATGATAAGCACTACCGGTATCCAATACCCATATGTTATCATAAGAGTCTGACAAATGGAGACTGATCATGAATGTACCTGAAGCTTCATCAAGCTTTTGTTTCACCCTTTCTGCAAGGTACTCTTTGCAGTTCCTCTTCCAGTGCCCATCTTTACCACAGTGGAAGCACTAGCCTTTGTCCTTTGCTGGGTCTTTCTTAGCAACTTTGCTTTACCTGGTCTACCCTTGCCCTTTCCCTTCTTAAGGGACCTTTTTGCTTTCCTTTTCTTTCTGATCTCACCAGTGTAGAGAATTGGCTTCTCTTTCTTAATAGTACTCTCTACCTCCCTCAACATATTGAGGAGCTCTGGGAGAGTCACCTCAAGCTTGTTCATATTAAAATTCATTATGAACTATGAAAAGGAGTCGAGTAGGGAATGAAGCACAATGTCCACACACAAGTTATCCTCTAGGACCATTCTTAGACCTGTGAGTTTCTCTATCCACTCAATCATCTTTAGGACATGATTCTGAACCGGTGTCCCCTCAGTCATCCTAGTACGGAAGAGGCTCTTGGATATCTCATATCGCTGAGTCCTTCCTTGTTCCTCAAACAATTTACGAACATATAGGAGAATGGATCTGGCATCAATCTTTTCATGTTGTCTCTGTAACTCAGGAGTCATAAAGCCCAACATATAGCACTGAGCAAGAGTGGAGTCATCAATGTACTTCACGTAGCGAGCGATCTCATCCTTGCTTGCCCCTTCTTCGGGCGCAGACATCACTATATCAAGGACATACACGATTTTCTCCGCCGTGAGAACAATTCTTAAGTTACGAAGCCAATCCGTATAATTTGGACTAGTGAAGCGGTTGACATTAAGTATGCCACGTAAGGGATTTGAAAGCGACATTTTCTGAAAATAAAGATGCAGCAGAAATGAATAACATGCAGATTTTGTAAGAAATAAACTATCAAGAAATGGACTTCTATCTTAATATGCTCCCACTATTTTACTAACGAGTCACACGACACCCTCAACATGTGAAACGGATATCTCTGGCAAACTTCTAGTGGGGATCAGGATTCAATCAGCATCTTAGTGTAACCTCGAGGGACTCGACCAATCACAGTAAGCCTAAAAGGTAGGCAACTCTTGCCGATCACAACTCCTTGTGATTCCCGTCCTGTTTGGCCTCCGAATCATCATGGTCTCGAGGGACTTGACCAACCATGATGCTCGGTTAAGTCAACACCTTCGTTACAAGATGTGTCTGATTTGATGATATACCCTCGAGGGACTCGACCAAGCATACCATATCCTCAGGTCACCGGTGACATCTCTATGTCGTAAGCAAAATAGCGAATCGCGATATATGTGAGTCTCGAGGGACTCGACCAACTCAACCTACACCGGGAATCGGTTCCTACTTATAACGATAGAAGGCCACGTGGATCAATCTAATTGCCTCATGTTTACCGACTTAATATTATCGAGAGAGATGTTTCTATGATTTGGTCTCCTAATATGACATGTCACACATATACATATTTAATATATATCTACATCGCATGCATATGTTGAATCTCGTATTTTGATGATGAAACCACTTGATATGTGTTTATGATTTAAACTGCATTTTGAGCGATGCAGGTCTACTCAATCAGGTTTAGACAGTTGACGCAGGAGGAATTGACGTTGCGCTAGAAGAGATCACGTCAGGATATTGGATGGCAGAAGGTTTCGGACGTCGGGCATCGGGCCAAGAGCGAAATTGCGCCAAGGATATCGGCGTTGCGATTGGGCAACAAGCCGCAAGAGAGGACGATGCGCTGAAGAATCGGACGAAGCGCCAACCAATGACGTGCCGGGCAACAGAATGTCAATTCGCTTTATAATAATTGTCTAGATCGGAGTAGAGTTTTTGCTTGTGTGTGCAGGATTAACTACGATAACGATGAAGACATAAAGCAAAACAAAGTGTCGGAGTCAAGCATGAAGGATTCATTGCGAGTTCAAGAGTTCGACGGAAGTCCGAAGGTTCGTCGGGAATGTTGTCGGAACTAGCCGAGAATGAGTAGGGAGCTTGCCGAAGGGTTTTTCGGAAGCTCGCCAGAAGGTTCGTTGGAAGTTCGCGGAGCTCGCCAAGAAAGATCGGAGCTTGCTGAAGAAGCTCGTTGGAACTCGCCAAGATCAAATCGTGAAGTCTAGGAGCTTGCTGGGAGTCCGCAGAATGGTTTGCGAGAGTTTATCGGAAGACCGTCGGAAGTTCGTCGAAAGCTCGCCGGAAGAAGTCTTGACTTACTGTCACGACCTTAGCTAGTTTTGCCTAAGGCATGCGGCACCCTTGCGCGTCTGTCCGCAAAGGTCAGCCTCCCCGAAGCCTCCCATTGTCCCTTAGGACCAACAAAAGAGAGAACGGGTTAAAGAGAACGCCTCAATCGGGATCCACAAGCATACATGTCCGAAAAACACTTCATAGACAATGCAAATTACAAACATACTTTACAAGCTCTGAATAGTTGCACAACAAAGGGTAAAATGGTCCATTATAGACCGAAAAGCTCTCGAACGCGTCCACATGACACAACCTTTATTTACAAGCCTAAAGAGGCCACCAACCCAACTAACATGGGACTATTTAGCCTTCGGCCGCCCCTCTACCTGCTGTACAAGGCATGAATATGCCAAAAGACAACGGACAGACATAAGCATTACATCCAACATCTTGTTTAGAAGTTTGTCTGTTACATTCTCCCCCACTTATCCCTTCGACATCCTCGTCGAAGCCTTTGTGAACACTGCAACTCTTCGCCTTTGCTGAGTCTTCAATCTTCTGCTCCAGCTGCAATGCGCCTCCTGGCTCCCAGCTGCTCTCCGCTGCTGTTTCTGAGTAGTTGAACCTTTGATCCGCCATGCTGCTTCAACTCACCAATGACTCTGACTCTGGTGTGGGGTTGGCTGAGTTGTATTGATCCTCGTTGATTCCTGCGGATCCACCAAATTAAGGAAAAGACCATCCTTACTGCGCCAGTCTCTCAAAATTTCCACATGCTGCTTGAACTGGGTGGATGCTTGTTGGAGCTTTAACGAGCATCGCCTCGCAAACTTCTGAAGTTTTGGGTCGTTCCTCCACAAAATCTGCTCATTGACTCTTCTTTCAGTTAGTTGTCACATCCAAGTAGGTTCGCATCACTTCCGCTTTCGATTGGTATTTCGTTGGGAAATGAGGCGAACAATCTACTCTCAGTAGCACTGATCACCGTTGGTGAGGATTTGACAACTATTGTCTTCCATTATCTTCGAAGGGTCTTTGAACTTGTGCAGTGCTCCTCTGCTGGATAGATAAGAGAATTGGGGTACTTAGTTTCGCCCATTCTCTTAAGAGTTGAGAAGGCAAAAGTTACTTGACTTCGCCCGCCTCCTCGAGGTTGTACTTCATGCATCGAGCTGGTTACTGGCCTTTGCCTGCTCTTTGCTCACACTTCTGAAGCACTTGAAGTGTTTGCACTCCTTGCGTTGAGTTAGCTACTGTGATTCACCTTCTCAATGCCATCGAACTTCTGGAATGCAGGAAGTTTTCACCCCAACTTGGAGTAATTCTCTGATAGATGAGGTCGCCTCTGGGATTGTACCGTCTTCTCCATCAACCCTGCCGCCTACTCCACTGAGTAGCAAAGGTACAGCACCGCGTACTGCCTACTTCGTTCCTTGGTCGTGCACTCTTGCATGACCCGAAGTCCTTCACTTACGGCTATCTTGATGAGAAACTTGTTGACACCGGTCTTACGAAGTTTCTTGGCCTCTGCCCTTCAGCCTTGTCTCGGTACTTGGAGATTGCCTCTGCATGCTCCACCTCCTCGGCCCCTTTCACGACCAAGCGCTCTCCCTCCATGAGAGCAAGGGATCAATGACTTGCACGGAAGTCCCGCCTCTGTGGTACCATGGCGCTGCCATGCCCATGGCCCTACTATCCGTCGCCTCGCCTCTGTATCCCTTTTCTTCACAATCAATAGAGATGTCTCCGTGGCACTCCTCTGAGTCTACCTCCATTCTAACTGATGCTTGATTTTGGGTAGCTAAGTCCCTCTGGACTCATCGTCGCTTCCTCGCCCCTTTCGACCCCTTGCTTCAACACATCTGTGTTCTCCAAGCAGTCCGTTTGGTCGATGGAAAGACAGACTGCAACTCCCATGCATGGCCTCTGCCATCACGTTGTAGAATTTGCACCGATTCTGTTCTCCCTAGCTTCCCTGGTAGAAACGTTCGCTTACTCGACCTTGTCCTCTGACTTGTCGGGCTCCCTTAAGCGAATATGAGCTCTGGAGAAGTCCAACTCTCCAGCTGCTTCGATCATACCTCTGCATGATCAAGTCCCTCCCATGGAACTCACTGGTACTTGCATTCGAACTTTTCCCTTGGTGGAACCCAGCCCCCATATGCTGATGACCAAGGTTTTCATCCGATGCAAAATTTGGTGCACGCCCGGAAGACCCGCCTCTGCGGTACCATGGCCTTCACTCCTTGAATCCATAGCCCTTCCTGCCATCGTGTTGTTCACCAAAGCGGAGCTCCCAGTAGCTCCCGATCATACCTCCATATGATCTCATCCCTCACGGGACAATGTCGTGTGTGTCGCATTGCCACGAACTGTTCCACCACGATCCGCTGCACCATGTCGCCTCCTGGTGACATCTCCATTGCATTCTGATCTTTGTGGAATAAACTCGAATTGTGAACCCTCCATGTGTGGCCTCTGCCAATACATCGCAGGGTCTCCTCCACCTTCGATTTTGTTCACTCCTTTGGCAATCGACCTTCATCCACCCACTCTTGGGTCACACCTAGATGAAGCACCACTCTAGGATAGTCCGTCGCCTAGTAGCTCCCGAAGTCCACCGACTTCACTGTAGTTTGTGCACCATTGTCTGGATCCTGGGCCTCTACCCCTACCAGCAAACTCTCTGCTGCGCACTGCTTCCTTCATGGCAACTTGAATGGCAACACTGTGGCATATTCTTCAAGAGTACCCGCCTCTGCGTCCTCTTGCCCCGTGCTAAGGCCTTCTGAACCCAACTTCGCCTCCGCAAATTGAGTCGCCTTAGTTCCTCCATCAAATGCTCCTCCGAGATAAGGTGCATGTGCCTAGAAGCTCCCTTCGTCTTTGGCACCATGCAAGATGAGTCTGCTCCGTCAGAATGAAGAACCCATGGAACAACATGATCCTACCCTTGCCTCTGCAAGAGTTCATGTCTTTGACCTCTGTCTAAGGAAAGCACTGTGCTTCTGCTCCATGTTCCAACTTCTCTGCTGGCTCCCTTCATGCGGCTTGGGTACTTCGCCAAGTTACACCCAAGTTGCTCCGCTCCTCGTTTTTGCATTGAGTCGATGGTGGCCCTCGCGCCCTCCATTCCACGGGTCAGCCCTCCCTTGAGTCCGATCTCCATATTGACTCTAAGTGTGCCTTCATTTAAGTTGCTTCAGGTCGCTCCCCCACTTGATCTCGCAATGCATCCACCAATGCATTCTCTCGAGCGAGATCATGCGACAACTCCTCGCCGCTTGCTCAGTCCATCGAGCTTCGTGAAGTTGTTGTTTGTGAGGTACTCCTCCTCAACATGTGAAGTCCGTCTCACATGATTCTCCCTCTGGAGTGCCGAGACTTATCCCTCCTAGATAACTATCCCGTTGGAGCAACATCTCTCTTCATTTCGGAGACCACCATCCCCTTGGACTACTCCGATCTGCTGAACAAACTGTGCATTGTTCTGCCTCTTGCAAACGCACTTGCTAGATTGCGCCTCCACGTCAATACAGCCACCGCCGCACCCCTCAAGGCCTAGCAACATGCTAAACTCGTTGCACACTTCAGCCTCCTCCGGACGTATCCTTCAAATGATGAAGAGAAAGTTTCAATGCTCCATGGCGCCGAGTCTCGATCGCCTTGGGATGGCCACGAACATTCCATCGTCTGCATACAAGCCCATGCATGAGTACCAAATTCTTCGAGTTAGCAATTCCCCTCACCTCTGTGAGCTTTGCATAACTCTTTTGGTCGTTGAACAACTCATTCCACCTTGGATGGTCTCATTCTTGCCAAGCGCCTCGCTTGCCTAGAGCACCATCAAGTATAGTTGTCAACGTTGAGCCGTAGCTCAAACTCAGCCATCCCAGCCTTTGTGCGCTCCGCATTCTTCCAAGCTTGCCTGTTCTCGTGGTGCCTCTTGTGCGAAGGGTTGGCCATTCCTCAAAATGCCAATGTTAGATGCCCGCTCCTCTGAGCGACTCTTTTCCCTACATCTCCATGCCCGTTTTCCCTCAAACGGTCGCGCGTGTGCTGACTGCCCTCGACGCAGCCCCGCTAGGTCCCCCACGTTTGCATGTCAAGTGTTTCTATGAGTGCTTGTCCCGCTCTGATACCATAATGTCACGACCTTAGCTGGTTTTGCCTAAGGTGTGCGGCACCCTCGCGCGTCTGTCCGCAAAGGTCAGCCTCCCCGAAGCCTCCCATTGTCCCTTAGGACCAACAAAAGAGAGAACGGGTTAAAGAGAACGCCTCAATCGGGATCCACAAGCATACATGTCCGAAAAACACTTCATAGACAATGCAAATTACAAATAGACTTTACAAGCTCTGAATAGTTGCACAACAAAGGGTAAAATGGTCCATTACAGACCGAAAAGCTTTCGCACGTGTCCACATGACACAACCTTTATTTACAAGCCTAAAGAGGCCACCAACCCAACTAACATGGGACTATTTAGCCTTCGGCCGCCCCTCTACCTGCTGTACAAGGCATGAACATGCCAAAAGACAACGGACAGACATAAGCATTACATCCAACATCTTGTTTAGAAGTTTATCCGTTACATTACGGACTTTATAATAGCTTAGAAAATATCTTTAAATTCATAGTTAGCATGTTAATTAGGGTTAGGATTAGGTGTTAATCCTATAAACCAAGTAGGGGCCAATTGGGCCCGAGTTCGGACTAGTTTGGGCCAAGTTTGGAGCCCAACCAGTGAGCTGATTTGGCCTAGGCGGTGGCACCGCCTAGGCTGGGCGGTGGCATCGCCCAGCACCCGAGAGCTGGGCGGTGACACCTCCTGGGCTGGGCGGTTGCACCGCCCATCACCCGAGCGCTGGGCGGTGGCACCGCTTGGCTAGGCGGTGGCACCGCCAGCATCGAGAACATAAGAGAATTCAAATTTTTGGAGCCCAAATTTGAATCCTCTTGAGGCCTATAAATACCCCTCAAGTCTCAGTTGAAAACACAACTTTTTGAGCAGCAAGTGATTGAGAGAAAAGTCTTAGAAGAGTCTTTGTCTTTCTTGTTTTCAATTTGCTAGTGTTCACCTCCTTCTTTCTTGCTGAAAATCTGTAAGAGAGTGAACCACTTGTAAAAGTTGTAAGAGGGGTATTTACCCTTCCCTTTCAAGGGATTTGCTAGTGGAAGGTGGGAGCCTCATCGAAGAGGGGCCTCGCAAGTGGATGTAGGTCACTTGACCGAACCACTTTAAAAACGGCGTAATCTCTGGTTTGCATTTCATTACTGCTATTTACATTACTACAAACCCTCTTACTTGCTTTATTTCCTCATTACATTTATTGCACAACTTTGCGAATACACTTTCAAGTTGAGCACTTCCGATTCCGATTTTTATCGTACGAAAGATTTGTCGAAACCAACGTTTTAAGCCGCTGCACTAATTCACCCCCCCTCTTAGTGCTGCTCCGATCCTAACAATTGGTATCAGAGCCACGGTTTTCTACTTTGGTTTAACACCTAAATAGAAATGGCTCTTTATGGCTTTCAAGAGGGCCACTCTCTCATTCGTCCTCCCTTTTTCAATGGGACGGACTACACTTATTGGAAAACTCGAATGAGAGTTTTCTTACTTTCTTTGGATTTGAATTTATGGCACATAGTCGAAAATGGATTTGAAATGTCTTCTCTTCCAATGAACCAGTGGAATGATTTGGAGAAGAAGATGTTTTCTTTAAACGCAAAGGCTATGAATGCCTTATTTTGTGCTTTGGACAAAAATGAGTTCAATCGGATTTCAACGTGCGAAATAGCTTTTGATATTTGGCGAACACTTGAAATCACGCACAAGGGAACTAGTAGAGTCAAAGACTCAAAAGTTAATATTTTAATACATGATTTCGAGCTTTTTCGAATGAAGCCGAGCGAAACCATTGTTGACATGTACACCCGTTTTACGGATGTCGTCAATGGTTTACAAGCTCTTGGCAAATGTTTCTCGAATTTTAAACTTGTTAGTAAAGTTTTACGATCACTTTCTAAAGCTTGGGAATCAAAAGTAACGGCAATACAAGAAACAAAAGATTGAAATATTTTTCCACTTGAAGAACTTATCGGCTTATTGATGACATATGAAATGGTGCGCAATGCACATGATGAACACAATGAACACTTGAACCACCTTCCAAAGAACAGGAAGGATTTGGAACTCCGGACAAATGAATACCACTTGAGCGATGACTCAAGTGATGAGGACAATGATGAACTTGAACTTCGAACACTAAATCTTAATAAGTTTATTAAACAAAAATCTAAAATAAACAATGAACTTGAACGGAGGAAGAGGCCAAAGAAAAGGAAGGCACCCAAGGATGAATCAAGAACTTCTAAAGGTGAAACGACGAATTGGGCTTTGACGAGCTTTGAGTACAAGGTAAGTAACTCAACTCTCTTGAATTATTTTGAAATTACATAATACTTTTCATGAGTTATTTTTAATTTAATTTAGGATTGATTATATGAAAATAAAAAATTAGAAATCATGCTTATCGTTCTAGTAATTTTAAAAATAATCATGAAAATTGTATGTTTATAATAAACAAAATGATCTTGATTAAAAATGCCTTATGAAATATGATATCATGCCTAATAAATTTATTTTTTGAAGCTATGCATGATGATGATGAGTTTTGGGTAATTTATAGTTTATTGATTATTGATGATTTCCATAATGATCTTTTACGATTTATGGATTATCAATTTATACCATGATGAAAGTTGCTTTCGAAAATGATGCACGACCTTTGTATGCAAACTAAGCATTAAAAGATAGATTCACCTAAAAAGAAAAATGTATGACTACAACAAATAACAAATGATTTTGGTTGAAAATACTTTATACTCAATGAAACCATCATTAATGAATATGCTTTATGTTTAATAGTTTCTTTGGCTTATATGCTCTATCGTGATAAATATTTTGAAAATAAATGAAATCATGTTTGATTTGAAGTAATGCATAATGATCATGCTTAATAAATTTCGAAATTATGCTTGATGAATCTTGTGATTTATGGATTATTGATTTTTACCATAATGAAAGTGCCTTATTAATCTTTGTTGTAATAAATCTTACACTTTCGGTTTT
This sequence comes from Musa acuminata AAA Group, assembly GCF_036884655.1. Taxonomy (NCBI): domain Eukaryota; kingdom Viridiplantae; phylum Streptophyta; class Magnoliopsida; order Zingiberales; family Musaceae; genus Musa; species Musa acuminata. The sequence goes on along the minus strand of NC_088353.1, from coordinate 10,958,730 downwards.
AAACATTATACATGTTTTTATTTGGTATAAGTGAAATAAAATCATATGAATTGAAACAACTAAAAAGAGGAAAATATTTTTTCCTTGAAAATTTATTTTTCTCTATCCTATTGATCTTGATGTTTATTATGATAAATCTATGTATACCATTTTGAATCTCTTGAAAGTAATGTTGATAATTTGATGAATTTGACGATTTGAATTTAAATGAGATTGTATTCAAATTATGATCTTGATTTCTTGGATTTACTATTTAAGATTTTTTTTAATCATAATCTCTTCTTTGTACACCTACAATTTTTGTTATTTATAAAAAGAAGTGATTTAATAAAATTAATCATGTCTTTTGTAATTCAAGAGGTCTTATCCTTCATGACATGATGCCATTGGATTTATGGCTTGTATGTGCTAGTCATAGGTGCCCAGCAAGCCAATCACGTGAGTGATGGCACGTGTGACTTGATACAGAATCTTTTTGCTTATTATATTTTGGCGTATATCACTTTATAACTATTGCATAAATGCATATATATATATATTGTGATGTCCTTGGATTTGTGCAATAGGAATCAGATCGTGATGAGATCACGATAATGAGATCGATTCACCTCTAAACACATATCCTAAATAATCCCGGTCATAGGTTACTCGAGAGGGACATCGTGATAATCGGATAGACTGGTGTGCTGTATACCCGTCCATATGATGGATGCAGCTGGTCTCATAGCTGCTCGTGTAGGGACACTAGGGATACAGTACAAGTGCTCATTGGAGAATGAGTTCACTGATTGATCCGTTTACGGAATGCTGGATGGTTGATGATGCCTTATTGTCAGACAGCGATTCCGTAGTCCTAGTGGTGTATCTGGTCCTTAGACTTGAGACACCAAGGATGTTCTGTATGAGTGCTCCACTCTTTGATACCAGACTTATAGGTTTGGCTGTCTCAGATCTAGTACAGCTGGTCATTGTGAGTGGTAGTCGACCTTACGAGGGCTATTGAGTGTCGATAGAGGATCATCCACTCTCGGCGTCATGAGAGGAATATCCCATGTGTTCTTGCTCAGAAAAATCCCTGGCCAGGGTCATTCGGGTTGAGAGAGAAAGAGTTCTCCGGGAGAATCCGATTAGAGCGAGACTCGAGTAGAAACCGTATGGGTCTGACAGCACCATGCTCGATATACGGTCTTTGGGATATTAGATGGATGAGGGACTATAGGTACATGGTAACTGAGGACAAACAGGTCCAATGGATTGGATTCCCCTGTATCGTCTGGGGACTACGGCGTAGTGGCCTAGTACGTCCGTAGTCGATGAGTCGAGTGAATTATTATAGAGATAATAATTCACTGAGTTATAAGGAGTTCTGACAGGTATGACTCACGGCCAGCTCGATATTAGGCCTAGAGGGTCACACACATATGGTAGGCATTGCGATGAGTAGAGGTTCGGATATGAGATATCTGACGGAGCCCTTGTCTTATTGGATGCAGATCCAATACCCACTAGGGAAGGACCCATTAGGGTTTGACACGGGATCTCTATAAATAGGAGGGATTCACAGCCTCATAGGCTAGAGTCTTTGCTTGCCTTTCCTATTCTCCTCTCCCTCTCCACCTCAGAGTAGGCCTGGAGTTTTGAGGAGCGGAGGCGCAACCCTGCTGTGTGGATCACCGCTAGAGAGGAGGACGCTTGACCTCCGTTACCCTCTCCTAAGGATCTGCAAGGAAACAGGGATATACGATCTCCCTAGGTAACACAATCTCTATACGCAGTTTTGTGTTTTGCGGATTTTTGCGCACTAATCTTCGCACGACGACGAACATCTTTTTGGGAATCGGGGATTTTTGTTTTCTTGTTCTTCCGCTGCGCATATGATGTTGCCCCCCAATGATTTCCCAACAGAGGTATCAGAGCTAGGTTGTTCGTGCGAATGATTGGTTTTGAACTACGTGTGTTGTGTTTAGGAAGAATATTGACGTCTAAATCGTTGACGCAAAAGCGAGAAAGGGCAGCAACAGTTGCTGCCCTCGATCTGCATGCGTGCAGCGCAGCCGAAGGCGGGCAGCGCAGGGGCTGCGTCTGCAGTAGCCGGCCGGCGGCCTGCTTGCAGCAGGCTTGCTGCCGGCGGGGCTGGCAACCCACGGGGAGAGGCGCCGTAGGGCAGCGGCGCCTGCCGCGGTAGGGCAGCGACGCGCGATGCCTGCCACCGCTGCTCCCACGGGCGAAACCCCCCCCACAGGGGCGGTCGCCCGGCGGTACAGCATCGCATGCGGATGCAGCGGCGCACGAAGGGGGTGCCCACTCGCAGCGGCATCGCCGCTAGCGGGCGTGCCGCCTGTAGGCGAGGGCAGTGCCCTCGCCCCGCCGCACAGGCCGTCGCCGGTAGGGTGGCGACGGCGGCAGCAGCGAAAGGGGGAAAGGGTATTAGGGTTTTCTGAGCAAAAGATAGTTTTGCCCCTCGGAATTTGAGAAATTCTAGTTTCTGTCCTTTGTCCAAATTACGGAAATACCCTTAGGAATTGAGAAATTCCCTACATGTCCCTGATTTCAGAAAAATATTAATTAATTAAAAGGTTTAGTTTATTATTATTTTTATTATTATCTAGTAGTCCTACATGATGATGATTATTTATACATGTGATGTATGATGTGTGGACGGATGATCATGGACCGTGTGATGTGTGTACTTGTGATTATTATTATTGAGGTCTGCGAACCTCCATTATATTTCTCGTTTATTGTCGGGCCTGCGTGCCTATGATTAAGTTGTAATCACATGAGGAGGTGCAGTGGGAGCGTGGATGCGATAGCGGGACCCACGAGACGGACGATCGTGATGCATGGAGATGCATCAAGATTTCGACGGAACCGACGAGGACGAAATGGACGATCACAGGGCATGGAGATGCACCGTTGCACACATAGATCTTGATGTGAGTGATTAGGCCTACTGGCTCGGGCCTAATCATATTAGGTTGTGTTCCATGATCATCTGATGTGATTGCTTATACACATACTAGATATGTATATATATTTGCATGCGATGTAGATATATATTAAATATGTATATGTGTGACATGTCATATTAGGAGACCAAATTATAGAAACATCTCTCGATAATATTAAGTCGGTAAATGTGAGGCAATTAGATTGACCCACATGGCCTTCCATCGTTATGAGTAGGAACCGATTCCCGGTGTAGGTTGAGTTGGTCGAGTCCCTCGAGACTCACCTATATCGCGATTCGCTATCTTGCTTACGACATAGAGATGTCACCGGTGACCTGAGGGCATGGTATGCTTGGTCGAGTCCCTCGAGGGTATATTATCAAATCAGACTCATCTTGTAACGAAGGTGTTGACTTAACCGAGCATCATGGTTGGTCGAGTCCCTCGAGGCCTTGGTGATTCGGAGGCCGAACAGGACGGGAATCACAAGGAGTTGTGATCGGCAAGAGTTGCCTACCTTTTAGGCTTAGTGTGATTGGTCGAGTCCCTCGAGATTACACTAAGACGCTGATTGGATCCTGATCCCCACTAGAAGTCTGCCGGAGACTTCCGTTTCACGTGCTGAGGGTGTCGCGTGACTCGTTAGTAAAATAGTGGGAGCATATTAAGATAGAAGTCCATATCTTGATAGTTTATTTCTTGCAAAATCTGCATGTTATTCATTTCTGCTACATCTTTATTTTCAGAAAATGTCACTTTCAAATCCCTTACGTGGCATACTTGATGTCAACCGCCTCACTGGTCCAAATTATATGGATTAGCTCCGTAACTTGAGAATTGTTCTCACAGCGGAGAAAATCGTGTACGTCCTTGATACAGAGATGCCTACGCCCGAAGAAGGGGCAAGCGAGGATGAGATCGCTCGTTACGTGAAGTACATTGATGACTCCACTCTTGCTCAGTGCTATATGTTGGGCTCTATGACTCCAGAGTTACAGAGACAACATGAAAAGATGGATGCCAGATCCATTCTCCTACATGTCCGCAAATTGTTTGAGGAACAGGGAAGGACTCAACGATATGAGATATCCAAGAGCCTTTTCCGCGCTAGGATGACTGAGGGGACACCGGTTAAAAACCATGTCCTAAAGATGATTGAGTGTATAAAGAAACTCACAGGTCTAGGAATGGTCCTAGAGGATAACTTGTGTGTGGACATTGTGCTTCAGTCCCTACCAGATTCCTTTTCACAGTTCATAATGAATTTTAATATGAACAAGCTTGAGGTGACTCTCCTAGAGCTCCTCAATATGTTGAGGGAGGCAGAGAGTACTATTAAGAAAGAGAAGCCAGTTCTCTACACTGGTGAGACCAGAAAGAAAAGGAAAGCAGAAAGATCCCTTAAGAAGGGAAAGGGCAAGGGCAAACAAGGTAAAGCAAAGGTTGTTAAGAAAGACCCAGCAAAGGACAAAGGCCAGTGCTTCCACTGTGGTAAAGATGGGCATTAGAAGAGAAACTGCAAAGAGTACCTTGCAGAAAGGGTGAAACAAAAGCTTGATGAAGCTTCAAGTACATTCATGATCAGTCTCCATTTGTCAGACTCTTATGATAACACATGGGTATTGGATACCGGTAGTGCTTATCATATATGCAATTCGTTGCAGGTTCTGGCAAGGCCTAGGAGACTAGAGAGAGGCGAGATGGACCTCAAGATGGGTAATGGAGCAAAAGTTGTTGTATTAGCTGTTAACGAGGTCGCCCTACATCTGCCTAGTGGAGCTTTTATTGCATTAGATGCATGTTATTTTGTTCATTCTATTATCAAAAATATTATCTCCATTTCATGTTTAACAGTTAGTGGATATAAATTTGTTTTTGAGAACAATGGTTGTTCGATATTATTAGATAATAAGATCATCACGAAAGGAACATTGCATAATGGTTTATTTATGTTAGACACCACTCCACATATCATGAATGTAAATGTGTCAAGAAGGAAACGAGATGAGTTGAACAGTGCATACCTGTGGCATTGTAGGCTAGGTCACATCCATGAAAGAAGGATTCAAAAGTTGCTAAATGATGGATATCTAGATCCATTCGACTATGTGTCATATGCAACTTGTGAGCCTTGCATTCGTGGAAAACTGACCAAATCTCCATTTAGTAGAACTGGAGAGAGAGCCAATGAGTTGTTGGAACTCATACATAGTGATGTATGTGGACCCATGTCAACTCATGCCATTGGAGGTTACTCCTACTTCATTACATTTACTGATGATTTCTCAAGGTATGGATATGTGTACTTAATGAAGTACAAGTCAAGGCCTTTGAGAAATTCAAAGAGTATAAGAATGAGGTGGAGAACCAGACTGGAAAGAATATCAAAACTCTTCGATCAGATCGAGGAGGTGAATACTTAAGTACAGAGTTTACTCAGTTCCTCAATGACCATGGGATATTATCCCAATGGACACCTCCTTATACACCTTAGCTCAATGGTGTCTCTGAAAGGAGAAATCGTACATTATTAGATATGGTACGGTCCATGATGAGTTTCGCTGACCTACCCATCTCATTCTGGGGATATGCCCTAGAAACCGCAGCTTACCTTCTGAATAGAGTTCCAACTAAGTCGGTAGTGTCTACACCATATGAGATATGGAAAGGGAAGAAGCCTGATCTTAAGGTTATTAAGATTTGGGGCTACCCTGCCTACATTAAAAGACACAACCCCGATAAGTTAGAATCAAGGACAGAGCGATGCAAATTTGTGGGACACCCCAAGGAAACTTGTGGGTATTATTTCTATCATCTCGAGGACCAAAAGGTCTTTGTAGCTTATAGAGTAGTGTTCCTTGAGAAGGAACACATTCTTGGTGGAGACAGTGGGAGAATGATAGAGTTGAGCGAGGTTGGAGAACCAAGCTCAAGCACCACTCTATAGTCCGAGTCTGTTCAGGTACCTAATACACAAGTTTCAACTTTACGCAGGTCTGATAGAGTATCCCATCCTCCTGAGAGATATGTGGGACATATTAGAGCAGAGGATGTAGAGGATGTTGATCCTCAGACCTACGAAGAGGCTATTATGAGTATAGACTCCGGGAAGTGGAAAGAAGCCATGAATTCTGAGATGGATTCTATGTACTCCAATAAGGTTTGAAACCTAGTTGATGCGCCCGAAGGTATTATACCCATCGGTTGCAAGTGGATCTTTAAGAAAAAGATCGGAGTAGATGGAAAGGTAGAGACCTATAAAGCAAGGCTAGTGGCTAAGGGGTATCGTCAAAGGCAAGGTGTTGACTACGACGAAACTTTCTCACCCGTAGCAATGCTAAAATCCATCAGAATTCTATTGGCTATTGCAGCACAATATGATTATGAGATCTGGCATATGGATGTGAAAACTGTATTCCTCAATGGGAACCTCGAGGAGGAGGTGTATATGATGCAACCTGAGGGATACGTGTCCAAGAACTGCCCAGATAAGGTGTGTAGGTTGCTTAGATCCATTTATGGACTAAAGCAAGCTTCCCGAAGTTGGAACATAAGATTTGATGAGGCAATCAGATCTTATGACTTCGTTAAGAACGAAAATGAGCCTTGTGTGTACAGAAAGATAAGTGGGAGCGCTATCACCTTTTTAGTGTTATATGTGGATGACATCCTAATCATTGGGAATGACGAAGGAATGCTATCCATGGTTATCTAGACACTTCTCCATGAAGGACTTAGGGGAAGCATCTTATATCTTGGGGATTAGAATCTATAGAGATAGATCCAAGAGGATGCTTGGCTTGTCCCAATCCAGGTACATAGAAACCATTGTCAAAAGGTTTGGCATGGAAAATTCCAAGAGATGTCTCATACCAATGAGACATGGGATATCGCTTTCTACAAGTATGTCCCCAAAGACTCAAGAAGAAAGGGCGAACATGAATATAATACCTTATGCCTTAGCAATAGGGTCTATCATGTATGTCATGCTATGTACTAGGCCTGATATAGCGCATGCTCCGAGTGTCACGAGCAGGTATCAGGCGGATCCAGGCTTGGAGCACTGGAAAGCAGTAAAGTATATCCTTAAGTACTTGAGAAGGACTAAGGATCTTTTACTAGTATATGAAGGTAATAGCCTTAAGGTTGAAGGCTACACTGACTCAAGTTTTCAGTCTGATGTCGATGATAGCAAGTCGAATTCAAGGTATGTGTACACCTTGAATGGAGGAGCAGTGTGCTGGAAGAGTTCCAAGCAAGATACTACTGCTGACTCGACCACAGAGGCGGAGTATATTGCTGCATCAGATGCAGCAAAAGAGGGAGTCTGGGTGAAGATGTTCATCACAGATTTGGGAGTCGTTCCGAATAGCGAGAAGTCAACTTCCTTATATTGCGATAATTATGGGGCGATTACTCAAATAAGGGAACCCGGGTCTCATCAGAAGTGTTATGAGGAGGTTCCAGCTTATCAGAGAGATCGTAACTCGAGGAGATGTAGCAGTGGAAAGAGTTACATCCGAAGATAACATTGCAGATCCACTGATAAAGCCGTTGTCTCAGATTGTCTTTGAGCGTCACAGTAGTCTGATGGGGATTAGACACATAGGTGATTGGCTTTAGGTCAAGTGGGAGATTGCTTGTCATAGGTGCCCAGCAAGCCAATCACGTGAGTGATGGCACATGTGACTTGATACAGAATCTTTTTGCTTATTATATTTTGGCGTATATCACTTTATAACTATTGTATAAATGCATATATATATATATATATTGTGATGTCCTTGGATTTGTGCAATGGGAATCGGATCGTGATGAGATCACGATAATGAGATCGATTCACCTTTAAACACATATCCTAAATAATCCCGATCATAGGTTACTCGAGAGGGACATCGTGATAACCGGATAGACTGGTGTGCTGTATACCCGTCCATATGATGGATGCAGCTGGTCTCATAGCTGCTCGTGTAGGGACACTAGGGATACAGTACAGGTGCTCATTGGAGAATGAGTTCACTGATTGATCCGCTTACGGAATGCTGGATGGTTGATGATGCCTTATTGTCAGACAGCGATTCTGTAGTCCTAGTGGTGTATCTAGTCCTTAGACTTGAGACACCAAGGATGTCCTATATGAGTGCTCCACTCTTTGATACCAGACTTATAGGTTTGGCTGTCCCAGATCTAGTACATCTGGTCATTGGGAGTGGTAGTCGACCTTACGAGGGCTATTGAGTGTCGACAAAGGATCATCCACTCTCGGCGTCATGAGAGGAATATCCCATGTGTTCTTGCTCAGACAAATCCCTGGCCAGGGTCATTCGGGTTGAGAGAGAAAGAGTTCTCCGGGAGAATCCGATTAGAGCGAGACTCGAGTAGAAACCGTATGGGTCTGACAGCACCATGCTCGATATACGGTCTCTGGGATATTAGATGGATGAGGGACTATAGGTACATGGTAACTGAGGACAGACAGGTCCAATGGATTGGATTCCCCTGTATCATCTGGGGACTACGGCGTAGTGGCCTAGTACGTCCGTAGTCGATGAGTCGAGTGAATTATTACAGAGATAATAATTCACTGAGTTAGAAGGAGTTCTGACAGGTATGACTCACGGCCAGCTCGATATTGGGCCTAGAGCGTCACACACATATGGTAAGCATTGCGATGAGTAGAGGTTCGGATATGAGATATCTGACGGAGCCCTTGTCTTATTGGATGCAGATCCAATACCCACTAGGGAAGGACTCATTAGGGTTTGACACGGGATCTCTATAAATAGGAGGGATTCACAGCCTCATAGGCTAGAGTCTTTGCTTGCCTTTCCTATTCTCCTCTCCCTCTCCACCTCAGAGTAGGCCTGGAGTTTTGAGGAGCGTCGTCGCAACCCTACTGTGTGGATCACCGCTAGAGAGGAGGACGCTTGACTTCTTTCACCCTCTCCTAAGGATCTGTAACGAAACAGGGATATACGATCTCCCTAGGTAACACAATCTCTATACGCAGTTTTGTGTTTTGCAGATTTTTACGCACCAATCTTCGCACGACGACGAACATCTTTTTGGGAATCGGGGATTTTTGTTTTCTTGTTCTTCCGCTGCGCATATGATGTCGCCGCCCAATGATTTCCCAACAGTATACCTTGAAATAATTGAAATATTATGCACTATTTTGTTCTTCCCTTATTCTCTCTTGTTTACAATGATAAAATGGGAAAAAGTTATGATCATGCATGACATGATGCAATTTGACAAATTAATACTATGATGATTTGAAATGTTTATAATTTGCAATAATGCATACAATACTTGTGCTTTCTAATTATGATGTGATGTATTACATATGATGTAAATCATGATTTAAAATACTATGAGTTGTTGCTAAAATGATGTATTATAAATATTGATTTAATGTTTTGTATCATGAATACTTTAAACGATGAATGTTTGGTATCATGATCAACATGTTGATAAATGCTTGAAAATTTTAATGTTTGAGTATCATGTATGATATGCTTATTAATGATGATTGATTTATTTTTCGGTATCGTGCATGAAAAATAAGGTTATTGAAATTGTGTATGTTTTAATTTGAATATATAATGATGCACAAATAAGAATGATACTTACCTTTGTCATAATATGAAAATTGATATAAGGGTCTTCCCTTCTTTTTGACAATGACAAAGGGGGAGCAAGAATTTCTAGCGTGGACATCATGAAAAGAGGCAAACTAACTAGCTTGCACAATTCAAGATGAAAGCAAAAATTGTACTTCTCAAAAGAGAAGATGCAAATGTAACATTTGCCAAATTGTTTGCTTGCCTCATGTAAAACATTATCTCTTGCTAGTTTGGCATTTTTGCTAGCTTGTATGTTGCAAAACTTGATCACTTTTTCAAACATTTTGCTAGCTTACACTTTGCAAAGAAAGCAAAAATGGCACTTCTAGAAGAAAGAGCTTATTATTTTGAACATCACAAGCTTGCCTATCTTAAGAAACAAAAATTGCAAAAGTACTATCTTGTCTATCTCAAGAAGCAAAACTTGCAAATTGCACATTGCAATAGGAAGCAAGAATTATGAGCTTACACAAGAAAGCTATCTTGCATTTGCTTTCGAAATTTTTGCTAGCTTGTATATTGTGAAACTTACATGTCGTAAAAATTGCTAGCTTGTAGTCTAAAGAGAAGCAAAAAGTTGCTATCTCAAAAGAAGCACATGTGCTATCTTTCCTATCTTAAGAGGCAAAAATGCTAACTTGCACATCTAGCAAAACTTGACAAATTTACATATTTCAAGAAACAAGAGTTGCTTTCTTGAACATCTCAATATTGCTAGCTTGCATGATGTAGAACTTGCTATCTTGAACATTACCAAAAGTGCTATCTTGTATGCTGTAAAACTTGCATATCTAAAACTTGATAGCTTGAATGTCCTAAGCATGATGCATTACTTGCTAAATTTTCTAGCTTCAAAACTGCATGATGATAAAACTTAATATTATGTTTTTCATGCAATGAGTTGAACTTATATTACAAACACAAAGAATAGTTGTACTTCTCCTTTTTGTTGATGACAAAGGGGGAGAAGTATGTTGATGACATGATATGCATAAGTTTATGCATATAATCATGATGATGTGTTGCAAGTATTCATGATGAATATTGCAATGACTTGAATTCAGTTTGAATTCAAGGTTCTATCAATATGGCATATTGATAGGGGGAGTTTGTTTAAACTCCGGGAGTTAAGGTTAACTCCGTCATCAAGTGGTTGTCATCATAAAAAAGGGGGAGATTGTTGAATCTCGTATTTTGATGATGAAACCACTTGATATATGTTTATGATCTAAACTGTATTTTGAGCGATGCAGATCTACTCGATCAGGTTTAGACAGTTGACGCAGGAGGAATTGACGTTGCGCCAGAAGAGATCACGTCAGGATATTGGATGGCAGAAGGCTTCGGACGTCGGGCATCGGGCCAAGAGTGGAATTGCGCCAAGGATATCGGCATTGCGGAGGTCAACCGCCGATTGGGCAACAAGCCGCAAGAGAGGACGATGCGCCAACCAATGACGTGCCGGGCAACAGAATGTCAATTCGCTTTATAATAATTGTCTAGATCGGAGTAGAGTTTTTGCTTGTGTGTGCAGGATTAACTACGATAACGATGAAGACATAAAGCAAAACAAAGTGTCGGAGTCAAGCACGAAGGATTCATTGCGAGTTCAAGAGTTCGACGGAAGTCCGAAGGTTCGTCGGGAATGCTGCCGGAACTAGCCGAGAATGAGTAGGGAGCTTGCCGAAGGGTTTTTCGGAAGCTCGCCAGAAGGTTCATTGGAAGTTCGCAGAGCTCGCCGAGAAAGATCGGAGCTTGCCGAAGAAGCTCGTTGGAACTAGCCAAGATCAAATCGTGAAGTCTAGGAGCTTGCCGGGAGTCCGCAGAATGGTTTGCGAGAGTTTATCGGAAGACCGTCGGAAGTTCGTCGGAAGCTCGCCGGAAGAAGTCTTGACTTACGGACTTTGTAATAGCTTAGAAAATGTCTTTAAATTCGTAGTTAGCATGTTAATTAGGGTTAGGATTAGGTGTTAATCTTATAAACCAAGTAGGGGCCAATTGGGCCCGAGTTCGGACTGGTTTGGGCCAAGTTTGGAGCCCAACCAGTGAGCTGATTTGGCCTAGGCGGTGGCACCGCCCAGCACCCGAGAGATGGGCGGTGACACCTCCTGGGCTGGGCGGTGGCACCGCTTGGCTGGGCGGTGGCACCGCCAACATCGGGAACATAAGAGAATTCAAATTTTTGGAGCCCAAATTTGAATCGTCTTGAGGCCTATAAATACCCCTCAAGTCTCAGCTGAAAACACAACTTTTTGAGCATCAAGTGATTGAGAGAAAAGTCTTAGAAGAGTCTTTGTCTTTCTTGTTTTCAATTTGCTAGTGTTCACCTCCTTCTTTCTTGCTGAAAATCTATAAGAGAGTGAACCACTTGTAAAAGTTGTAAGAGGGGTATTTACCCTTCCCTTTCAAGAGATTTGCTAGTGGAAGGTGGGAGCCTCATCGAAGAGGGGCCTTGCAAGTGGATGTAGGTCACTTGACTGAACCACTTTAAAAACGGCGTAATCTCTGGTTTGCATTTCATTACTGCTATTTACATTACTGCAAACCCTCTTACTTGCTTTATTTCCTCATTACATTTACTGCACAACTTTGCGAATACGCTTTCAAGTTGAGCACTTTCGATTCCGATTTTTATCGTACGAAAGATTTGTCGAAACCAACGTTTTAAGCCGCTGCACTAATTCACCCCCCCCCCCCCTCTTAGTGCTGCTCCGATCCTAACAGCATATATATATATATATATATATATATATATATATATATATAGTATGTGTATAAGCAATCACACCAGATGATCATGGAGCACAACCTAATGTGATTAGGCCCGAGCCAGTAGGTCTAATCACTCACATCAAGATCTATGTGTGCAACAGTGCATCTCCATGCCCTGTGATCGTCCATCTCATCCTCGTCGGTTCCATCGACATCTCGATGCATCTTCATGCATCGTGATCGTCCGTCTCGTGGGTCCCGCTATCGCATCCACACTCTCGCTGCGCCTCCTAATGTGATTACAACTTAATCATAGGCAAGCAAGCCTGACAATAAACGAGAAATATAATGGAGACTCGCAGACCCCAATAATAATAATCACAAGTACACACATCACATGGTCCATGATCATCCGTCCACACATCATACATCACATGTATAAATAATCATCATCATGTAGGATTATTAAATAATAATAAAAATAAAAATCAACTAAACTTTTTAATTAATTAGTATTTTATGAAATCAGGGACATATAGGAAATTTCTTAATTCCTAGGGGTATTTTCATAATTTAGACAAAAGATATAAATTGGAATTTCTCAAATCTCCTATTTATAGAGGTCCCTTGTCAAACCCTAATGGATCCTCGCCTAGTGGGTATTAGATCTGCATCCAATAACCCAAGCCTTTTAGATTAGTGGATCTATATCCAATAATCTCTCATGGGCTCTTATTGGATCTCATCTATGGGATCCAATAATTCAAGAGCTTATTGGATATCCAATAAGACAAGGACTCCATCGGATATCTCATATCCGAACCTCTACTCATCGCAATGCCTACCATATGTGTGTAACCCTCTAGGCCCAATATCGAGCTAGTCGTGAGTCATACCTGTTAGAACTCCTTTTAACTCAGTGAATTATTATCTTTGTAATAATTCACTTGACTCATCGACTACGGACATACTAGGCCACTACGCCGTAGCCCCCAGATGATACAAGGGAATCCAATCCATTGGACATGTATGTCCTCAGTTACCATGTACCTATAGTCCCTCATCCATCTAATATCCCAGAGACCGTATATTGAGCATGGTGCTGTCAGACCCATACGGTTTCTACTCGAGTCTCGCTCTAATCGGATTCTCCCAGAGAAATCTTTCTCTCTTAACCCGAATGACCCTAGCCAGGGATTTGTCTGAGCAAGAACACATGGGATATTCCTTTCATGACGCCGAGAGTGGATGATCCTCTATTGACACTCAATAACCCTTGTAAGGTCGACTACCACTCCCAATGATCAACTGTACTAGATCTGGGATAGCCAAACCTATAAGTCTGGTATCAAAAAGTGGAGCACTCATACAGGACATCCTTGGTATCTCAAGTCTAAGGACCAGATATACCACTAGGACTACAGAATCACTGTTTGACAATAAGGCATCATCAACCATCTAGCATTCCATAAGCGGATCAATCAGTGAACTCATTCTCCAATGAGCACTTGTACTATATCCCTAATGTCCCTATACAAGCAACTATGAGACCCTTTGCATCCATCATATGGACGGATATACAGCACACCAGTCTGTCTAGTTATCACGATGTCCCTTTCGAGTAACCTATGATCGGGATTTTTTAGGATATGTGTTTAAAGGTGAATCGATCTCATTTTCGTAATCTCATCATAATCCGATTCCCATTGCACAAATCCAAGGACATCACAATATATATATATATATATATATATATATATATATATATATATATATATATATATATATATATATATATATATATATGCAATAGTTATAAAGTGATATATGTCAAAATATAATAAGCAAAAAGATTCTGTATCAAGTCACACGTGTCATCACGTGATTGGCTTCTTGGGCACCTATGACTAGCAGTTTTCCTTTCTAAATCATGGCATTTCGTACATGGAGCTAAACTATCATTATGCTCAATTTTTAATTTATCAAAATTATTAATAAGAGAATCATGCTCCTTTTTTTACAATTTATATTTTTTACTAATTTTTTACATTCATCAAATAAATCATGAAAAGCATTTAATAATTCATCAAATGATAAATTTGCATCAATTGAACTTGATACCTCCTCTCTAATGGCCATTAGTGCATAGTGAGCAACTTGCTCAGTGTTGGGCTTCTCTTCTTCGGATGCACTTGAGTCATCCCATGTTGCTTTGAGCGCCTTCTTCTTTGGTGTCATCTTCTTGGCTTGGGAACATTCACTCTTGTAGTGTCCCGGTTTCTTGCATTCGTAGCAAATTACTTGATCTTTCTTAGGTTCAAATTTATTTTTAGTGTCATTTTTAAATTTGTTTTTTTTATGAATTTTTTTAATTTCCTTGTTAAAAGTGCCAAGTCATCATCAAAGTCTTCATCACTTGAGTTTTCTCTCAAGTGGTCTTCTTGTGTTCTTAGTGTTATATCCTTCCTGTTCTTTGGAAGGGTGTCCTCAAGCTCTTTATGAGCTTTGCATGTCATTTCATAGGTCATTAGTGACCCAATTAGTTCTTAAAGAGGAAAGTTATTTAAAACTTTGGCCTCTTGAATGGCCATGACTTTAGGGTCCCAACTCTTTGGAAGGGATCTTAAAACTTTATTAACAAGCTCAAAATCCAAGAAACTTTTACTAAGTCCCTTTAGACCATTGACGACATCCGTAAAACGGGTGTACATGTCTCCAATGGTCTTACTCGGTTTCATTCAAAATAATTCATAAGAATATACTAAAAGGTTGATTTTTGACTCTTTCACTCTACTAGTGCCTTTGTGAGTCACTTCGAGTGTGTGCCAAATATCAAAAGTCATTTTACAAATCAAAACTCGATTGAACTTATTTTTATCTAGAGCACAAAACAAAGCATTCATAGCCTTTGTATTTAAAGCGAAAGTCTTATTCTCCAATTCATTCCAATTGATCATTAGAAGAGAAGACTTTTGAAATCTATTTTCTACAATATTCCAAAGCTCAAAATCTATAGAAATTAGGAAGATTCTCATTCTAGTCTTCTAATAGGTGTAATCTGTCCCATTAAACATGGGCGGATATGTAATTGAGTGACCCTCTTGGTTTCCAGCAAATGTCATCTCTCTTGGGTTTTAATCCAATTGAGAGTGAACCTTACTCTGATACCAATTGTTAGGATCAAGAGCGCACTAAGGGGGGGGGGGGGGGGGTGAATTAGTGCAACGGAAAACTTTTTACGATTTCAGAAAACTTATTTCGATTAAAGCCGATTCAACAAGAATGGTTTCAACTCAATCCTTTTCGGAAGAACTTTGAACTTGAAACCTTTCATGAAAGAGCAAGAGAAGACTAAGGTGAATTGTAGCAAAGTAAAGTGCACAAATGAAAAGCGTCGGTTTTGTAAGGTCTTCGTACGATTAAAGCCGATCTCGGAAAATGTGAACGTCAAAGCGTATGTAGACATAGTTAAGGCACAATAAGGAGGAGAGGCAGTCTGCTATAAAGGAAAGTTGCTCAAAGTAAATGGAAATCGAGATTTTAGAGTGGTTCGGTCAATGTGACCTACATCCACTATCAGCTTCCTCCTCCGACGATGTCACCGGCGTCTACTAGAGGTCTTCCTTCAATAGGCGAAGGCCAACCACCCTTTTACAACTTTTCTCCTTTTGTTGGGTTTAGGAGACAACCCTTACAGGTTTCACTCCTCTCTTGAATGATCTCAATACTTAGAAAGAAGGAGGAGAACTCTAGCTTTTACAATGCTTTAAGGCCTCAAAGACTCAAGATAATGTCAAGTTTTCATTACCTTATCATGCAGGAAAGGGTGGGATTTTTATAGGCCCCAATGAGTTCAAAAATGGAGCCTAAAAGTATCCATTTCCTTATTTTCGGGGTCCTAACAATATCACCACTATTACTGGGTAGTACTACCGCCTATCATCTGACACTAGGAGGTACTATCGCTCAGTCTGAGCGGTACTACCGGTGCTAGAAGACCGAGCTCAAGCGGTACCACCGCCCGACAGGGACGGTATTACCGTTGGCAGTAATAACTGCCGATGGTACTATCGCCTGACAAGTGCGATACCACCCCCCAGAATTCCTGGGAGACCGTCTCCCAAGCGATGCCACCGTCGGCCAGGAATTCAAGGGCCAAATGGACTATTCTATTCGGCCCAATTTGGGTCTGTTAAGGGCCCAATTGGCCCTTAATTAAGTTAGGAGGATTATCTCCCAATCCTAACTTAATCTATACTCTAACTATGATAATTAAGACATCATTACTACAATTCATGTTCCGGTGCGTCAATCGCTTCTTACGACGAGCTTCCGACGTACTTCTGGTGAACATCCAATGAACTCTCGGCGATGCTCCAGTGGACTCCCGGTAATTACCTGGACTTTGCGACGATCTTCTTGGCAAGTTCCGACGAGCTTCTATGGTAAGCTCTTGGACTTCTCGGCTGGTTCCTGCAGAACTTCCGACGAACGTCCAAACTTCTAACGAACTCTCGAACTCCCAATGTGATCTTGATCTTGACTCCGGCATAATACCTGCTGCATGTCTTACTACTATCGTAGTTAATCCTGCATACTTTTCTCAACATATAGATTAGATAAACAAATGACAATTGACTTCATCATCAAAATTCGAGATTCAATAAGATCCGATAATGATAATGGGTACATAGGATTATTTAATGATTATTGCAAGTCTGGCATCCAACATAAGATAACAGTTTCTGAGACACCTTAGTATAATGCAATTGTAGAGAGGTAGAACCACACCATTATGTAAAAGATCAGATATATGCTTTTAAAAGCCAAGCTACCCAAAAAATTTTGGGATAAGACTTTAAGGACTATAGTTGATGTGATCAACTTATCACCATTTACAACCCAACATGGTGATATTGCAGAGCATATATGATCAGGGAA
Source organism: Musa acuminata AAA Group (assembly GCF_036884655.1). Classification (NCBI taxonomy): domain Eukaryota; kingdom Viridiplantae; phylum Streptophyta; class Magnoliopsida; order Zingiberales; family Musaceae; genus Musa; species Musa acuminata. The sequence goes on along the minus strand of NC_088353.1, from coordinate 10,941,500 downwards.
AGATGTTTCTTATAGGTATTTATGAGTATTTGGTTGTCGTGCATTTGCATATATTCTAGACAATGAGAGGTCCAAGTTGGATGGTAAGACTAACGAATATATTTTTCTTGGCTCCTCACATGATCTGTTTGGTTACAGGCTTTAGGATCCAGAAAAGCAAAATGTGTTTAGAAGTAGAGATACGGTCTTCTTTGAGAATCAAACCTTTGAGGATTTGAAGAAGAAGGCACCAGCCAAGACTTCTGCAGAAGGATTAACAGATTGTGACCCAGTTACTCTTCCGATATATCAGAGTAATGGGGAAGATGTGCAGAAAGATGGTGTAGAGCCCGATGTTGATATACTTGCAGGACATGTTGAGCAAGAAGAAGTTAGGGAGCAACTTTTCGTAGAACCTCAATTGAGAAGATCTTCTAAATAACGTCAATCTTTCAAAAGATACTCTATAGATGAGTATGTGATACTTACTGATGTAGGTGAACTAAAGAGTTACCAAGAAGCAATTAAAAGTGAGCAGAAAAAGAAGTGATTAGTTGCTATGTAGGAAGAGATGGATGCTCTTCAGAAGAACTACACTTATGATTTGGTGCAACTACCAAAGAGAATGAAGGCCTTGAAGAACAAATGAGTTTTCAAGTTGAAGACTCAAAAATATTATTTTTAACCAAAGTACAAAGCTAGATTGGTTGTAAAAAGCTTTGGTCAAAAGAAAGGTATTGACTTTGAAGAGATTTTTTCTCCTGTTGTTAAAATATCTTCTATTCGTGTTGCTCTTGTATTGTTGCTAGTTAGGACTTGGAGATTGAGCAATTAGATGTGAAGACAACTTTCCTTTATGGTGATTTGGAGGAGAAAATTTATATGGAGCAACCAGAAGGCTTCAAAGTCAAAAGTAAAAAAAACTTTGTTTGCAAGTTGAGGAAGAGCTTGTATGGGCTAAAACAAGCTCCAAGACAGTGGTATAGAAAGTTTGATTCATTTATGACAGAAAATAGATACAAAAGAATGGATTTAGATCATTGTGTGTACATCAAATGGTTTAGTGAAAATTTTATTATTCTCTTACTTTATGTTGATGATATGCTTATTCTTGGGAAATGTATATCTACAATTGACAGGTTGAAGAAAGAACTGAGTGTATCTTTTACAATGAATGGCATGGGGCCAGCAAAGCAAATACTAGGCATGCAGATTTCTCGTGATAGAAAAAATAAGAAGATTGGTTGTCACAGGAGAAATACATCAAGAATGTATTAGAAATGTTTAGTATGAGCAATGTAAAGCCAGTTGGTTCTCCTCTTACAAATCACTTCAAGTTGTGCTCAGAACAAAGTCTATCAAGTGATGAGGAGAAGGAGAAAATACAAAATGTTCCTTATGTTTCACTAGTTGAAAGTTTAATATATGCAATGGTATGTAGAGATCGGACATCGCATATGCAGTGGGTGTTACTAGTAGATTTCTTGCAAATTCAAGCAAAGAGCACTGGGCAGCAATGAAGTGGATCTTTAGATATCTTGGAGGGAGTTCTAAAGTTTGTTTAAGCTTTGGAGGTGGACCACCTGTGTTGACAGGTTACACAGATGCAGATATGGCAAGAGATATGGATACGAGGAAGTCCACATCAGGTTTTGTACTTACTTTTGCAGGGGAAGCTATGTCATGGCAATCTATATTACAAAGGTGTATTGCTCTCTCCACCACAGAGGCAGAATATATTACTGCTACAAAGGTTTACAAAGAAATATTATGGATAAACGAATTTTTACAAGAATTAGGGCTGAAATAGAAAAACTATGTGGTGAATTGTGACAGACAAAGTGTCATCTATTTGTGTAAGAACCTAACTTTTCATTCCAAGTCAAAGCATATATATATCAGATACCACTGGATTTGAAATGTATTTGAAGAGAAGCAGTTGCACCTTCAAAAAATTCACATAGATAACAACGAAGCAGATATGTTGATAAAGACCTTACCAAAAGAAAGGTAGGAGATATATTAACAACTGGTCGACATGGTTTACATTGAGGAATCATGAGACAACCTCCCTTATGGGCTAAAAGAGGAGGTTGTTGGGCTGACAACCCATAGGTTCAACCCATACTGAGCTTTAACAGCCCACAGCCCACTCCCCTTTTAAGTTAACTCTAGATCTAATAAGGGGTGTGGTGGCTATGAAAATATGAGGGAGAAAAAATTATAGCAACAAGAGAGAAAATTGCAGTAGCATCTTGATTCAACAAAGATGAGAAAAGGGCAGAAAAACAATAGAAGGAAAAGGAAGAAGACAAGGACAACGTAGAGAACGTAGAGAGATTGTTCTCAATCATCTAGACAGTGTTCTCATATTAGATAAAATCAGATCTACAATAGATTCTTATTGTGATTATTTGAGAGAATTTGGATATTGTGCATAGTGATGTAATTCCTATATCCCAGTTATTCTCTTGTGATTGTTGCTAGGGTTTTGGGCAAAAGATTAAGATTTGTATATTCATTATTATTATAGTAGATTATATCTAGTTTGCCATGTGGTTTTTACACTTTATGTTGAAGGGATTTTTTACGTAAATCTTGATGTTTAATTTGATTGTAATTTCATTTGTTCATATACAAAAATTTATTTCTTTTTATATCCCATCAATAAGAGTACTCATCATTATACTATATATATACAAAGAGAGAGAAGGGGGTAAATTCTTGAAAATAATTTTTAATTTTAAAAAATTCTCATAAAATATCCTAACTTTTTAAGTTGTCAAAAGAAAAAAAAAAGTAATCTCCAACAATTTTTTTTTCTCGTTAAAAGCTATATCATTTGAACTAACTCATACAATTAAATCAATTCAATCAATTTAAAACTTGGATCAGTTTAAAATAAATTATATTAAATAATTTACTGATATATTAATTTATATTATTAAAACTGATATATTAAATATATTAAATTATAAAATATTAATAATAAATTTAAAAAACTATTAACTATAATGTAAAGAACAATAAAATCTAAAAATAAATATAATATTTAAAATATTTAAGAAAACACGAAAATAAATTTTAAAGTTCTATATGACCATTGTTATTATTTTTTAAATTTTTAAAATAATTTTACTGATTTTGACTCTTAAAAAATTAAATTTATCTAAAAAATATTATTTAAATGTATAAAAAGAGAAAAATAATATAATCAATTCAAATGTTTCTTATAGGTTTCAACTTATTTTTCTGGTTTAACATCGGAAGTGGTTCAATGCATTGGTTTCTTAGATCAAATTTTCAAAATAGTTTTCTATCTATTTAGAAGCTCAGATGTCAAAAAAAAAAAAATCATAGAAGCATCATATTTTGACATAAGTAGAAGAAATTAAAGAAAATAGATAAAATTTTAAAATGTTCAGATGCTTAAAATTCAAAAATAAATGAAATAAATTCCCTAAAATAGAAAAGGTTAAATTTATGTATATTTGGGTCCAATACAAATGTTTCTTGAAATTCTTAATTGTTTTGATTATATTCATGGCCTTAGTTTCTTAGGATTAAACTTTTAGAATAGGTTTTTTTACCTGTATAGAAGTTCAAATGTCAAAAAATATTTTATGAAAGCATCATATTAATAAAATTAGAAGAAATTAAAAAAGATAAATTTTTATAATGTTCAAATGTTGAAAATTTCATAAAGATATGAAATAAATTGTTTAAAACAGAAAAAGTTGAATATTTATCTATATCGGTTCCATAAAAAGATTTTTCTAAAAACCTATTATTGTTTTGACCACCCACTTACACTATTTTCCACCTAAGTATTTTTTGAATTGGCTCGAAAATAGTGTAAGTGATTCAAAGCCTTTGTGTTTTTAAATTAAATTTGCAGAATAGCTTTTCTATCTATTTAGAAGTTCAAATATCAAAAATAAATTTTAATGAAAGTATCATATTTTGATAAAAATTAAAAAATAAAGAAAAAAGACAAAATTTTATAGTGTTCAGATGCTGAAAATTTTAGAAAAATATAAATATATTTATTAAAATGAAAAATGATTAAATTTTTGTTCATCTAGGTTTAACACAAATCTCATGATGTTTTGACTAGGATTTGACTAAGTTATATTTTTTTAATTGATCTAAAAAATAGTGTAAGAGGTTCAAGAACTTCAAATTTTTAGAATAGGTTTCCTACCTAGTTAGAAGCACAAATGTCAAAAACACATTTCATACAAGCATCATATTTTAACAAAATTAGAAGAAATTGAAGAAAATGGATAAAATTTCATGGTGTTCAAATGATGAAAAATTTAGAAAAATATGAAATAGTTTTTTAATATAATAAAGTTAAAATTTTATCTATCTGGATGTAATGTAAAGGTTTTTTGAAAACATCAAATTATTTTGATCAGGATTTGATCGACTTACAATATTTTTGAATTGGCCCGAAAAAAATATAAATAGTTCAAGGCCTTTGTTTTTGGTTTTATACCAATTTAGAAGCTCAAATGTTTTGAAAATAAATCATGAAAACATTATATTTTTGATAGAATTAGAATACTTTGTAGAAAATAGATAAAATTTCATAGTGTTCAAATGCTGAAAATTATAAAAAATAAATAAAAAATATATTTTTTTTCCATTTGGGTTTAATGGAAAGGTTTCCAAAAAATTTAAGTTATTATGACTGGGAGTTGATCCAGTTACATTATTTTTAGGGCTAATTCAAAAACAGTTTAAGCGGTTCAAGGTTTTAGTTTTTAGATCAAATTTTCAGGATAATTTTTTTATATTATTTAGAAGCTCAAATGTCAAAAACATTTAATAGAAGCATTATTTTTTAATAAAATAAAAAAAGAGATAAAATTTTCATAGTAATCAAATATTAAAAAGTTTAAAAAATATCAAATAAAATTTCTAAATAGAAAAAGTTAGATTTTTTTGTCCATAGGGTCTAATACAAAGGTTTTTTTCTTTTTGAAAATATCATGTTATTTTTTTTACAAGGATTTGACCTAGTTATACTATTTTTGAATTGATCTAAAAAATAATGCAAGTGGGTCAAAATCTTCCTTCTTTTGGATCAAATTTTGAGAATATGTTTCCTACTTATTTAAAGCTCAAATATCAAAAAATATTTCATGGAAGAATCTTATTCTCACAAAATTAGAATAAATCAAAGAAAATAAATAAAATTTCATAGTGTTCAGATGCTAAAAAATTAAAATAAATTCCATAAAATTGAAAGGTTACATTTTGTCTATTTTGATCTATTGCTCCTCAAAGAACCATTGTACTTTTCTCATTCATCCCTTATAGGTTTTTGATCTATTGTAGTGGTTTTGATATTTTATAATTTGATCATTACAATATAAACACTATAAAGTTTACTTCAAAATACTATAAATAAGTCAAATAAAAATATGATAATAATTAAATAATGATGAAAAATAAGCAAAAATTCGAGGAGAAGAGTTGGTGTGGGGTATTTTGTGTATTTTTTAAATTAGGGACACACGCTGTCTGAGAAAAGAAAAAAATAAAAGAAGAGTGTTTTTTGAAAAAAATAAAAAAGAAAATCATTTCTAAGAAAATTACCGTATATATATATATATATATATATATATCTTGTATTTATATCTTAAAGATGAAAAAGAAATTAAGCAACCAACCCATGCATGCATGCAATGAGAGGTCTAAGTCCAAAGTTTTTATGTTTTTGCAAAAGAAGAAATCTAAAATAAACATAACCATTCGGCGTCGGCACAAATCATATCATCGAGCTCGCGAGGCCAAGACTCATACTAAATATAAGAAAACGAGTTGGCATAGGCAAAATTAGCTATTCAAAGTTCCCCTTCCGGAATACATGTGAAATATTTTGTATCTTGCGATATAAAATTATAATTCTTTAAGATAGAGTTTGATGCTTTTTTTTTTTGATAAAATATCCTTTATAGAGTCCATTTTGATGACATATAAAGAGATATAAACTTTTGTATATGAACAAATACTAACCGACCATAATATACAGTGGAATTAAATGGAACCATAATCAAATTGAACATCAAAATATACGTGGAAAACTTCTTCAATGTGAAGGGTAAAAATGACAAAACAAACTAGAGATAATATACTATAATAATAATGAATATACAAAACACAATCCCTTGCCTAAAACCTTAGCAACAATCACAAAAGAATAATTGGGATACAATGATCATGTCACTGTGCACAATATCTAAATCCTTTCTAATTCTCCCAAGAAATCACTGTAAGAATCTACTATAGATCTAATCTAACCTGAGATGAAAGTACTACTAGATGATTGAGAATAGTCTCTCTGTGTTGTCCTTATCTTTTTTCCTTTCTTTCTATTCCTTTTCTGTCTTGTTCTCTTCCTTTTCTTTGGAATCCTGTGACTATCAAAAACTATCTTTTGTCTTTTTCTACCTCTTTTTATAATCACCACACCTCTTTTTATAAATTAAGATTAAATTAAAAGGGGATAAGCTATGGGTCGATAAAACGCCCAACACATTTCAGTGTGAACCATCGGGGCACCAATTTGCAAAGCCAGCTTCAATCTGTCTAAAATAGTAGACGACTCACAAGGGATCATATCTTCGAGTGCAGAAACCTACAACCAAGAGACAGACACACATGAGGTATTGTTTTTTTCTTGGCAATAAAACTAATACCCGAATGTTGGATCCAATTTCTAAGTTATTAAATTCGATAATATCTTAACAGCTAACAAATATATTCCTTCAAATGCCATCAACAATCAAAATTTTTTTGATTTCCAAAAGGCATCCCCTTTTGGTTTTTTTTTTTTCAAATAAGTATCTCTAATTAAAAAAATATACTAAGACTACCTCTCAAAAAGCTAATTGTACTGTTCTCGCATGATATAGTGTTTAGTGTTTTAGGCATCAAAATAAAATTACTATAAAATCTACTTAAAATATAATAAATGAGTTATATAAAATTAGAACACTATAAATCATTTGATATATCATATTAGCATTCAGATAGGTTTTTATAATAGTTGGAAACAACATTAAACTAATTACAAGTCAAAGAATACATAATATAGTAATGATCTACTAATAATGACAATCAAAGAGGTATAATATAATATCACATACAATACTTTCAGTACCTTAATAAAAACCCTGAAGATGCTATTTAAATGAAAATACTGTGACAGTAACTAGTGAAAAAACTGATGAAAAAATTTGGCGGAATGAGTTCACAAGGGGTTTTTTTGGATTTTTTTGAATCAGGGGGTATTGATGGAAAAAAAACTCAAAAAGGATGTCGTCTTTTGTGAGAAAAAAAAAGGTCTTTTTTAGGGAAATCACTTAAGATTTTTAGGATATTACTATTTGTAATCCCTTTTTACTATTTGCACTCCTATTTTAAATTTTTTGAATATTTTAAATTATTCATTTGTAAATACACTTAAATTAATTCTTCTTTTCTTCCTTCTCTTTTTCTTGATTTTTTTTTTTATCTTCTTCTCTTTTTCTTTTTCCTCTTCTTCGTTCTTAGAGTATGTTGTCGAAAAGGTGACAAATGAAGTCAGACATCGAGCAACATTGATAGTGATAGTGAGTAATGTTAGCAACGAGTGATGTCACCTTCAACTACACTTGTGACGAGCATAAAGGGATCATCGTACAAGCATCGACAATGTTGCTAACAAGCAAAAAGACATCGAAAGAGATGACGAGTGACATCGGCAATAAGCAAGTCAATAGGGATAAGTATTGATAACTAATATAATAATTAAAATAAGAGATTATAATAATATTAAAATTATAAATAATATAATAATTATTTATTATTTTTTAAGTGATTGTGAATAGCAAGAGATTCTCAATAATAAAAATGAACTTCGAATAATAAGTTTGGATTTTTTTATCAATTAAATTAATTGTCACAAGTAACCATAATATTATTAATAAAATAATTAAGAGAAATAATACTGTCAGCAACTTTCATTTTCTGTACATCTTTCCTTAAAAAGATTAAACTGGGGATGAAACGACGGTCATTAAATCACGATAAACACCGTGTGGCTGTCGAGCCATCTGCGATCTGTAACGTCTCTGTTTGACTCCTCCGTTTCATTCTGCCGACAAATAGCCAGATACTTACAGGAAGAGGGAGACGGAGCAACGAAGGCATGGGAAGCGTGACGGTGTACGGCCCTCCCATATCTACGGCCGTCTCTAGAGTCCTGGCCTGCCTCCTTGAGAAGGACGTCGACTTCAAGCTCGTCAATGTGGACATGGCCAAAGGCCAGCACAAGTCTCCCGATTACCTCAAGCTCCAGGTCCTGTCCCTGCCCTCTCCTCTTCTCCACCATCGAACTCCTACTCCTTCTCTTCTTATTCTTCTTGTTCTGATGAGTCTCATCCTGACAGCCGTTCGGCCAAGTCCCGGCATTCCAGGACGAGCACGCCACTCTGTTTGGTTGGTACCGGTTTCCTCCGCTTTTGAGTTACTGTTCATGTGCTCTTGTTCATGTTCTTTGCCAAGGGGTTTTGATCTGTGCATGAAGAGTCGAGGGCGATCTGCCGCTACATCTGCGACAAGTACGCCAACAGGGGCAACCAGAGCCTCTTCGGGCGCAACGGCGGCGGGCCGGCTGAGCGGGCGCAGGTCGAGCAGTGGCTGGAGGCCGAGAGCCAGAGCTTCAACCCACCCAGTTCGGCGCTGGTGTTCCAGCTGGCATTCGCCCCCCGGATGGGGCTCCCGCAGGACCCAGCCGCGATTGAGCTGAACCAAGCGAAGCTGGCCAAAGTGCTGGACGTCTACGAGCGGCGGCTAGGGGAGAGCAGGTTCCTGGCCGGGGACGAGTTCGCGCTCGCCGATCTCGCGCACCTCCCTAACGCCCACTACATCTGTGCCGCCGGGAAGGACGATATGTTTGCGTCGAGGAAGAACGTAGCCAGGTGGTGGGAGGAGATCTCGACGCGGCCGTCGTGGAAGAAGGTCGTCGACATGTTTTCTGCGCCACCTGCTTGATGAATTGACTTCGGTTCTGTTCTTGCAGAAGGAGTCCCAACCCCGTCTTGTCTTTTAAGCGCTTTCATCATGGTTCGAAATAATGAAGAATGTTCTCGCATTTAGCATTATAATGAGATTGATGGAGACTTGAATAATGTTGAAAAAAAGACCACTTAATTGGTTAAACATCTGTGTCATTTTTTATAGTAGATAAGATTTCCTCAGCAATTAAGGAATCTTGAAGCAATTAAGGAAATCTCAGCAGTTGAGGAAATTTCTCCCCTGAATGTGTATAAATAGTTATCAAGAGTTTACTATCTAAATGAACTATGCAATTACATTTCATATATTTTATAGTTTCTTCTATAATTTCTATCTTTCTATCTTCTTTATTTAATTCTTTAGATGGTATCAGAGCCACTTGCCTAGAGCAAGACCTCTTCTCACTGTTTGACTCCTCACACACCCTCGTCAGCAGAGGTGCTCGACGCCGACGTTGCTTACCTTGTTTCGCTATGTTCTCCTACTTGAACTGGCAGTCGCTTGTCATTTCCTCTGGTAGTCGCCTGTCATTTCCTCTACCTCGGTGCACCTTGACAACATTAATCTAAAGCAACAAAGCAGTCAACTCCCGCCATAGCCCCGCGACCTGTCATTTCCTTTACCTCGCACCTCGGCAACATTAATCTAAAGCAACAAAGCAGTCACCTCTTGCCACAGCCCCCACGACCGCTTCTCGACCAGAGTCCACCGCCTTCCCTCTCGCAGCGACGTCTCCGCCCCTCAGCCGCAGCCATTCACTGCAGCCTACTACAGCACTTGCGGCTGCTAGTATCAGATCACACCCGCCGCAGTAGCAGAGATTGAGATGACGGTGGCGCCGCCACTGCTGCAGTCGTTGTCGCTACGCCCACTGCATCGACACTTCTTCCATTGGCAACGCTCCTAAAGGAAGCACAGCCACGGCCTTTGTTTCTACCGCTGGCTGCTGCTCCCTTGCCTACCGAAGTCTTCCGCTGAAAACTCCGCTGCTCTTCCAGCCACCATACTCCAACACTGCATTACTGCAACTATCTCCAACCTTGCAGATTTCTCCAGCATCGCTGCAGAAATCTCTCCTGCATCGCTGCAAGCTGCAAAGATTTCTCCCGCCTCGCTACAATAATATCTCCTGCATTCTGCATCACTGCAGAAATTGCTGCAACCTTCTCCAGCATTGGTGCAGCCTTCTCCAGCATCGGTGCAGCCTTCTACTGCTAACACTTTTGCAACTGTACCTCAACGCTTAGAAGCGGGAACACCCTTAAAGCCCTCAAATCCCAACCACCAAGCTCTACCAGTACCTCTGGAAGAAGCAGCAGCTCTCTTCGACATTGCATACAGTGACCCTTCTACAGCTGACGACTCCCTTATATATATATCCTCAAATGTCTTTATCATCTACCTCTGTCATTCCATTTATTATCCCTGTACGGAACTATAGTACTTCTCAAAGTCTTATCACCATTAATGCTATAGCACTTGCTCCTTTCAAATTATCCAAAGGTGGCAACTACGCATCTTGGCAGGCACAACTTTCTCATTTTCTATTTGGCTATGATCTCCTAGGTTACGTTGATGGCTCTCTCCAGTGTCCACCTGAAATGGTCAACATCCCAGGAGAACCCAGTCCAGTGCCAAATCTAGCCCACAAACTATGATTACGTCAAGATCGCCTCATCTTCTAAGCTATTCAAGCCTTAGTTGCTGGATCCATTGCCCCATTGATATTCTCATGTACGACTGTTGCAGAAGCATAGTGCAAGCTACAAACCATTTTGGCAAATCGCTTACATACTCGCATTCTCGGACTTCTCTCCAATCTTATGAAAACAAAACAAGAGGGAAGTTCTATTGTTGATTATCTACAAAATATCAAAGTTATTATTGATGACTTAGCTTTGATAGGTCATTCTCTCAGTGATGAAGAAGTCCTAATCCATACCCTGAATGGCCTAGGAGGCGAGTACAAAGAACTGACAGCAACATTTTGGGCACATAACTCACCAATATCATTCAAAGAACTCTATGATAAGTTGATCGACTATGAGACGTACTTGAAGCATGATGATAGGTTGCCCAGACCATCTATTACAGCTCAGGTCAATCAAAAATCTAAGAGTAAGAGCAACTAGTACAATAAGCACGTCAACAACGATCTGGCTAAGCTACCTCCTAGCCCTATGGGGCCCAGATCTAAGCCTTGCACTTTTATAGGCTACTCTTTTAAACATAATGCTTTTCGATGCTATGAACCCCAAACTAAAAAAGTCTTTATATCACGTCATATTATTTTTGAGGAGTCTGTCTTTCTTTTTCAAAATAATCCTACTATGCAGGCTACTCCGATAAACATACATCACTGGAGTATCCCTCCAATCTCATCACACGAACTTCCCATGACACCGTCTAGTCCTTACCCTCAAGATCTGCATACTACTATTACTCCAGTTCAACAGTTTCTCACTCCCTCTATTTCTCCACTCCCTTCCTCATAAGTTTTCCCTATTAATAAAGTAATACCCTCGGTAACATTGCCACTAGCTTTACATTCTCCTAGACCTAGTGACATTAACATGCCGACGGTTGGCCTGGTCCATGACAGTGACTCACCCTCGGCTATACCACCAACACAATTTACCACTTCCATTGCCCTTAGACATCCAATGACAACCTGCTCCAAATATGGTATTTTTAAACCACGCTAAGTCCTTGACTTACATGCTATAACAAATTCCTCCATTGAGGCTAGTGAACCTACTACAATCACTCAAGCTCAAAAATCTTCTCATTGGCGTAAAGCCATGTGTGACGAATATGATGCTCTCCATAACTCTGCATGGACCTTAGTACCCTTTCATCACATACAAAATATCATCAGGTGTAAATGGGTATTTCGAATTAAGCAGAACCTAGACAAATTCATTGCCAGGTATAAAGCACGTCTAGTCGCCAAAAGGTTTCATCAACGACCTGGTGTCGACTTCATAGAGACATTTAGTCCCATTGTTAAACCCACAACAATCTGTTTTATCCTGAGTTTGGTCATCTCAAAGGGCTGGCATATATGACAATTGGATGTTAACAATGCCTTTTTACAGGGGGTTGCTTACTGAAGATGTCTTTATACAGCAACCTCCTAGTTTCATTCATCCTTAGTATTTGAGACATGTTTGCAAACTTCAAAAAGCTATTTATGGACTTCGTCAAGCTCCAAGGGCTTGGTATACAGAGCTTGGCTCGTTTTTTACCTTAATTGGTTTCATCAATTCCAAGTCTGATACCTCGTTATTCATTTGCCAGCATAATGGAAGCACAATATATCTTTTGGTGTATGTGGATGATATTATTATCATAGGCAATGATCCTTTGAAGACTCAAGCATTTATAAAACACTTGGCCGATCGATTTTCCTCAAAGATCTAGGAACTTTAAGCTACTTTTTGGGAGTGAAAGGAACATTTACATCTTTAGGTCTCTTCCTATCATAAAGAAAGTATATTCAAGATTTATTATCAAAGACAAACATGCAGGATGCGAAAGAGGTTACAACTCCTCTCTCTACCAGTGAATTACTTAAATTATGTGATAGAAGCCCTGCTACAAATTCGACTCAATATTGACAAGTCCTTGGCTCATTACAGTACTTGGCTCTCACCCGTCCAGATATCTCATTTGCTGTCAATAAATTATCGCAATTCATGCATCGACTATCTACTACGCATTGGTCTATGGTTAAATAAATTTTGCGGTATCTTAAAGGGACATTTAATCATGACATTTTTCTTTGCAAAAATGCTTCACTCCATCTCCATACCTTTGCTAATGCTGATTGGGCAGAGAACTTTGATGATAGAACATCCACATCAAGGTGCATTGTCTTCCTTGGAGCTACTCCAATTAGTTGGAGTTCTAAAAAAATAAAAGACGATTGCACGATCTACAACTAAAGTTGAATACCGTGCTATTACCACCGCCGCTGTTGAACTCAATTGGGTCACAAATCTGCTCAAGAAACTCAACGTCAACTACATAGTTACTCCTATAATATATTATGATAGTATTGGAGCTACCTACTTATGTCCAATCCAGTGTTCCATTCCCACATGAAACATATTGCCATCGACTTCCACTTCGTGTGAGATCAGGTTGTCAGACATCAACTCTATGTTTCTCACATACATACGGCTAATCAACTAGTAGACTCACTTAGAAAGCCTCTCACATGCAAACTATTTTTATCTCATCGGTCCAAAATCGACATCCTTAATAGAAACTCAATCTTCTGGGGGCATGATGACAGATAAGATTTCTTCAAGACAGTTGAGGAAATCTCTAAGCAATTGAGGAAATCTCTGAGCAGTTGAGGAAAATCTTCCATGCTGAATATGTATAAATAGCTATCAAGAGCTCACTATCTAAATAAACTATGCAATTACATTTCATACATTTTATAGTTTTCTTCTACAATTTCTATCTTTCTATCTTCTTCATTTAATTCTTTACAATTTTCACTTAATTTAGGTTCTATAATGTGGTTCTATTCTATAGTGATTCCATGTCATTCCAGAATTGCGTATGAACTGCTTCTGAAGAGATATTGTAGTGATCAAAACACAGTCATGAGGTAGTTAATCTGAACTCTCCGCTTCCCTTCGGTCTTCAAGTTGGTAATCTGCAGGTGAAGAGGATGTCTTGTACCAGCTGTTACTTCAATTGACTTTGTTGAGAATGACTCGAGAGTTTTCTTTAAGGCGAAATCCTTGATGCAAGAATGTTTAGTTGCATCGCAGGTAATCCACATTCAAGCCTTCGTCCATCTACATTATAAACCACGCTCAAAATTTGTACATAAAGACATTCAAAGGGTTATATGGGCAACTGATATCCAGATAATGGATTCATCACTGGATTAGGATTTAGATCCATGACGTCGTAGCGCATTGCACCGAATCAAAAGAGACCAACAACGCATGCTCTCTTCCCATGCGCTTGGAGCAGTGGGAAAGAAGTCCAACTCTACTGTGTTCTCTTTTTCTCTGTGATCGAAGCACCGGGTCAGCGGTACATATGATTGCCATGGGATGGCTACTCATCATGAGATTTGCTACGTATGCCGTCGCCATCTCCAAGACGCCCGAGATTTGCATGTCGCCACTCTGACTTCCACTTCTCCCTTCAATTGCCACCCCCCGATAATATCAAGATTTGGAGTCTCCAGCTTTGGAGTCTCCAGATTTGGAGTCTCCAGCTGAGCTCCCCTTTGTATTAAGCCGTATTTAATATCAAGATTTGGAGTCTCCAGGCGAGCTCCCCTTTGTATCCTCTCTCTCTCTCTCTCTCTCTCTTCATCTTTATCTATAATGAATAATAAATCTTTACTATGAATTTTTATCAGTTGTTGAAACCAATTGCACATGCATATTTAAGTATTCAAGTAGTCTTGAAATTAAGATTTGTGATTCTGGCTCTCGGTTTTGTGTGTCGTATATAGGATACAAATAATAATTCTTTTCTATAAATCATTGTTATTTGCCAAAAGCAGTTGCACAAACATATTTAAGTATTTCAGTTGTATTTGAATCAATATTTGTAGTTTTGAATGTCATTTTCGTGTTTCCTCTGTGTGTGTTTGGGCTTGCGTGTATAGATATATATACATGAATTATTATGATGTGCTTAAACCAGTCGGACATATATTATATAGTATTTAAATTGTATTTGAATCAAGATTTATAATTTTGGTTATGATTTTAGTGTCTCCTCTATTTATATATATGTGTGTGTGCATAAAATAAATAGTTAATCTTTTCCTATGAATCATTGTTATTTGCTAAAACCAGTTGCGCATGCGTATACAAGTATTGAAGCTTAAGACTTGTAATTTTGGCTATATTTCTGTATTTTTTTCTCTTGTTGCGTTCTCTCTTGACATATAATTACACATGTATGATAAAAAAAAAAATCTTATGGACTAATAAATTCTTGAACATAATGATCAATTTTAGGTATCTTTTGGAAGAGACGATATTATTTAGTAGCAAATCAAACATGTTTCTTTATTAGCGCTCAGTGAACAAAATGATTCCTGCATTGGAATTTTGAATGATTATTATATTTTATAATATTGACGTATTGGTTTTCCATTTCTAATGATTTCTTAATTAATCTGCATCGGAATATTCAAGCTTTTTTTTATTGCTATTGTTGTTTCACACATATTATTTTTCATATTGTTTCCAGCTTTTATTTTGTTTTGTTCATTTAAATGAAAGATTTTGGACTTCCCTTTTTCAAAATAAGATCGTAAAATGCTTGTTTGCATCCATGCTCCAAAATAACTAATATGAATTGTTACGTTACATTTGCTGATGGCAGTTTGAAAAAACCATTATGATAAATAGTTAATTAATATAGCAATCATCTTATTATTTAGATAATCTTTTCAATTATATATATATATATATATATTTATTTATTTATTTATTTATTTATATATATCGCAAAGGATAAGTGGTGAATGTGGAATTTGAGATCATGATAGAGGAAATTTTAGTACACAACAATATAGCTCGACTTAGAAATGATTATGTCCCAAAGAGATGTCACCTGGCTCAAAAGTGATGCAAAACTCGGCATTGGCCTGTCATGCAAGATCGCCAGCAACCCGAAGACACCCAAATGATCTAGCCCTTAGGGGGGAATCTTACAACTAAGAAGATTCCAATCTGCTTACTCGGTCATCTTGAACCGAGTCCTCACCAACAGAATGGCTTTCGATTGAGCAGCCTATATAGTCTCACCTCACCAAGTCTTTCACATCAACCAAGAATAGGCACCTGAATAAGCCTGCACCTTTGACAATAGACCAACCAGATCGACTCATCAGTCGACGATACTCATGATACTATCAATGATCATACAAAGTTTTCGTTAACCAAACTAGTTAGTATATTCCAAATATATTGACTGAAGTTTTGAATCCTCAATTTTTAGTAAATAGGTCTAATACACCACCGGATTATTATTTAAAGTGTACTCCAATTCAATGTTATTATCATTGCTCAAATAAATTTATAATTTTATGAAAGGTTAGCATTAGAGATGTCTGGGATTTTATATAAGAATTACCAAGAATAACTACTTCCCTATACCAATAAAAACTACCTTAAACCTAACATTAAAGAAAACGATCTTTCACATACAATATTGACAGTATTGGCATATCTATTTATTTATTTTTATCGTAAATTCTTCCCAAACTGCAACTGGTCGGTAATAGTTTTCCTAAAACTCATTGGGGCACACTAAATCCAATCTCCAATTGAAGCTTAGGCAAAGATAGTATCGGATTGCATTTTAACTTCCAAATGAAGAGAATTTTTTTAAAAGAAAAACGAGAATTATATTAAATCAAAGAGTCCTCCTACATGCTAATAGGAGGTGGGTCACCTTTCCATATATATATATATATATATATATATTTGGTAGGGTTGCCATGGGACGCTGGATTGCTTTGAAAGCATGTTGACCAAAGATTGGGAGTCTGTATAGACTTTGAGATGAGTTATCTGGTGTTGATGGGGAGCTTTGAGCCCATCAAGGATGGCATGGCATTCTGCAAGGAGAGAAGAGTCCCGCACGCTCTTGTTGAGGCTGTAGCGGTTGCAGCCTACCAAAATGGTGTTGCCTAGCGGATCGTTGATGAGGAAGCCAAAACACGCAAAAAAAAAAAAAAAAAGGAGGGTCAAAAGATCTGTCACATCGGAGGACGGAGGAACGGTGGTGTCCTCAAACAAAGGGGGTGTTCGAATAGGGGGATTGGGTAGGAAGGTAGGGGGAAGAAGATCCCTCAGGAAGGAAGGATCTTGGACTTCTAACCATAATTGGTAAAGGATATCGCATGACACCATATAGATCTAGTTTGGGACTAAGGGTTGTAGAAGTGATAATCATTTATGTGTTTCCATATGAGTCATAATCTACTCGTAATGAAAGCTTTAAGAAAGACAACAGCAAAATTGTCCAAGTTCTCTCTTTCATCGCAATACACCTATAAAAGGTCAAATGGTGGATCTCATAAAATCCTCATCCCTTAGAAATCTATACACTCTCGAGTGTGAATGTTTCGAGAGAATGGATTGGGTGAGATCTAGATCGAAAAGCTGATTGATGACATCGGGGATCTAATTATTGTAGTCTATGGGTTCATCGATAGATCAGATGAAAAAAAGAGAGTCAATATTGGTGTAGGTTGGCTATAAAACTATTAAGAGTATTAATTATCCAAAGATTATTCCAAACAAAGGTAGATAGGCCATTGCATGAGCTTTCCCAAGATGAAGATGAGTTCCACTTAGTTCTAGGGGTCTTCTTGACATAGATAATGGTCTTAACAAGCTTGATATTCCTAATACCAAGGCCTCCTTCAGCCTTAGGGCTAGTGATGCGACTCCAATTGATAAGGGATTTTTTATTCTTAGATCGATCATTGTTCTAGAAGAAGTGACAAGAACTTTTCTAAATGAAGGAAATGTTTTTAATCAATGATCCAAGTATTTATCAAAGAATAAAAGGGCACGATGTTGACCACAAAATTGCATAGGACTGTTTTATCAGCTTGGAACTACTTGCAATTGTTCCAACAATTTAATCTAGAAAGGACATTTTGGATTATTTGATCTTGATAGTGATTAGGAACTCTACAATGGTGAATGAAGGAACTTGGATAATGTGTAAGAGCTCGCAAACCCAATACTTAGTGATAGGGTTGTAGGCCTTAGGAAGTAAGATGATCGACTTGTTCTTATTGACATGAAGTTTGATGATGGAGGAATAAAAGTCGAGAGCTTTGATCAGGTTAAGGCATGACTTATCATTAGCTCCGATAGGAGGAGGATATCGATGAGGTGTGAGTTTTAAAGCCTTTGATACCGAAGGGGGTAATCCTCCTTATGATAACGAAGTCCTCAAGAATGTTAGTTAGATTTTGCTATACTAACACAAAAAGGAGAAAGAGAAGGAGGTCACCTTGTTTAACCCCTATAGAGCTTGGGAGGGGGAAACTATTGATGAGTTGGGAGGGAACATAAAAATGAAGAGAAATTTTAATTCAATCAATATATTAAGATTTTTCATAGGATCTTTTATTGCAAAAGAATCCCAACAAAATTGTTAGAATTTTTTGTCAAACATAAGGCAACTCATAAAAATTGTTAGGAAAGGATGGGATATGGAGTCCTGAATATACGAAGGTGATAAACACTAGAATCTTCTTTTTTTAATGTAATTAAATAAGATATAATTTAACACAAAATGTATTATAAATAATTTAATAGTGTGAGTTAATCAAATTAGGGATAAAATGCTAAGCAAATCATGAGAGAAGATTTATGTAAAAAAAATCCTTCGATACGAAGAAAAAAATATGTACAAACTAGAATAATATTTTATTTTAAAATAATAAATCATATATCATATAAAAATCAGATACTCATATGAGGGAGAAACATTAAGTAGAAGAAGAAATCTTAAAGATCTATACCGATAAATTCAGAAAGTATAATGTCTGAATTAGCGTATCAGAAAAGCATAACGATCGAAAATAATTTGACTAATCAATCGTAAAATCTTTCTTCTCCCCAAATGAAAGTCTTTTTTCTTGACTGATGATTACCTTTTAGATTTTTCTTATCTACTCATATAAAATTAATGTTAGAAATTTGAATCAATCACCTAAGTCATGCATGGGATCGCCCAATAAAAAGTTCACAAAAGCCATATAAAAATGCATCAAGGTGCAACGAGTTTTCGCAATAACATGCATACTCGTACCCGTTTCCATTCGCTTGGCTTGACTTCAAAAGTGTTAACAATGAACGAATAAAAATGTTTTCCTTGTATGAAGTGATATTGCAAGGTCGTCTTGCAAAAGCGAGTCGGACCTCGCAAGTTTCGCCTTCCTTCCTTTTAACAACCTGTCTGTCATCTTGTAGATTGAGCTCATGCTAAGGAAGAGTCATGTCGGAGGAAAAAAGCATTGGATCCGGATTCTGATACATTGGATTTCACTGGTAAATTAATGTGGGAGGCATTGGATTCGGATTCCGATTCTTTGGATTTGGATTTCACTGGAAAATTAATGTGGGGAACGCCTCCAACACCTGGTGGACATTTATACTTCACGTAGGGACGCAGACATCACGTAAACTTTGTTGGCTTTCATGCACATGCTCTCGTCTAACATTTTTTCTGTGAACATTTATAAGGTTAGCCAAAGAAGAAGAGGAGGAAGGGTCTCAATTAACTATTTGAAGAGTGGGTACAAAGGGTGTTGTACTTCACTACACATTGTCTAATCCCTCTCTCGTTTTTATGGTGTTGGACAAAGTGGAATGGATGGTGGGTTGGTGAGGGCAGAGAATTGATGGGATTTAAATGCATGGCATTGGGTTGAAGAAGCTGGTAGATGAGGAGATGGTGTGGAGGTGAGGGAACTTATTGGTGATGGTGGGGTGAAGTTGTGAGCATCATGAATGATGGCAGATCAGAAGACAAAAAGGAGCGATTGGGCTGGTGGGTCCAGCTCTTCAATGCGCTCTCTCTCTGTCTCCCCTTTTTGCCTTCTTTTTCTGCCAGACAATGAATGGTAAAAGATATTGGCACGTACACCCTTTCGAGTTTGTCTTGGTAGATCTTTTCCCAAAGATAATGATAAAAGAATGTGGATATGTGTGGATCATTATGTCTTGTCATGAACTTGCAAAAATTATTTTTTTACAAAGTTAATATTATATATAACGTGAAATTATCAATAAATCGGACATGTGATTCTTTTTTGGTTATCACAATGGTTCAAGTTTATGACATATACTTACTTTAGTTACTGAAGGTTCAGTAACAGTCTTTGTACAAATAGCATAGCGGAAAAGAAATTGTTCCTTCTTATGTAAGATATAAAATATAACTATGGAAACAGGAATTAACTAGGCGATCATCGATTTCATATATGCTCAATTAGATTACATCTCTTAAATGGTTGGTTGTATATAAATTTAGAGGCAAATATGTATTTATGTGAAGCTTGGGGAGTCGGGGTTGGTAGCATGCACAATATAATTACAGTTCCATTCTTCATGTCATATTCACAAGAAGCATTGCTCGTGTAGATTCCACAATCTTGGATTTATTTTATGTTCTTCGTTGATTTCAGAAAATTCCTGGAGAATTCAAATCCCCTATTGTGCAGTATGGTGCTGTGCAGGAGTTGAGTTAAATCATCATCCAACATTTATTATCAAACGGTTGCATGCGTCTCAAGAGTGTCGAAAATTTTGATCTTTTACTATCGGTGAAGGATATGAGTTCGATATGCACTGTTTCTGTAGAGTGAACCATCAGAACTAAGTGAGATCAAACTACGTGCATCGTGAAGGGAGAAAGAGACGCCTCTCTCTTTTGTAGTATAATGAGAGTTCCAGTTTCATTACTCAACACCACCCCCAATAGAATCGTAGTTATACTTCTGATAAGTAGTAACTATCTGCCCCATTGAGCCTCCTTTTAGCCCACAGAAGATACTAAAGAAAAAGATGTAGCCTTTGTTCCTGTGTTTGCTTGCGTGTGAGAAATGGCATTACAACGAAGGGAAAGAGAGGGATTAGTAGGTGTGGATGGCAGGAAAGATTTGGTTTCCTTTAATCTCCTGGTTATTGTCCTTGTCATTCTCTTTCTTGCTTTCTTTTCTCCCTCTCACACCCACCCCCCACCCACCTTGTTCACGCTTCTCAATCCTTTCCTTTTAGATGGGATGGTTTGAGGGGAAAGAATGAGCGAGATGATTGAATCCTTCCTTCTCCACCGAATGGTCATCTCAGCTTGTCTGTTGTTATCCACACCACACAACAAGAACAATCCCATCCCTTTTTCAACCTCTTTAATTTGGTTAGTAAATGCCTCTCTCTCTCTCTCTCACTCGTATAAATGTCATTTATCCCCCTCGTTGGGTCAAAGTATCGAAAGCTTGGAGGCAGTGGTATGGGAAATATATGATGTCATCTGGGCTTATCAAAGGGTTGCTTGCAGAGGTTATTGGCATTCTGTCCACCTCCATCCACCACTTCTATCTCTCATCAACAAGGAGAATCATATGGACGGAGGTGGGCATCCTGCCAAGTGAACTCTGTTAACTTCTCTTTGTAAAACCCATCTGGCAGATCTTTCTTGCAATTTACGACCTGGATTGCCCTCATACAAGTAGAGAAAACAAACACTTCTTCGGTGGTTAAAGGAAGGGTTGGTATACACGAGTTTTTTGGCCATCACACACCTTACTTTTCTTCTTGACTGCTGCTAATATGTGTCATAATTAGATGATGGGCATTGCTTTTCCTCTTCACTGCAGGAATGATTACGACGAAGAGATGGTATGCGATCCTATAACTTTGCTTGGTTTTACTTGCCTCCTCCTGTCCCTTTGAGTCATTTTAGTTGATGCTTAGCTGGTAATCTTCTTCCAGCTTTGCAGGTTTTCACCAATCTCACATCTGACGTAAGGTGAGAATGAGAAGGC
The DNA here is from genome assembly GCF_036884655.1 of Musa acuminata AAA Group. NCBI lineage: Eukaryota > Viridiplantae > Streptophyta > Magnoliopsida > Zingiberales > Musaceae > Musa > Musa acuminata. The sequence goes on along the minus strand of NC_088353.1, from coordinate 10,919,881 downwards.
ATTGCAATAGAGAGAAAATGCAGGAAAATCTGCCAAAATATATATTGCCTCTATCCGTTTTCTATCTCTAACATTTTCTCGGGCTTCTTTTTTACTAGAACAGTGATCTTTCTTGCACCATCTTTCGCCATCACATGATTGAGACCGGGTTATCTCAGGCAACCCTGAACATCCTTTCATAAATCTATATATGAGCCAGTCAGTTTGGCTTAGAGTGCTCTTGAAATTTCAGAAATGAGTAGCAGGGATTCAATGTTTTGTTTTCTTTTTAGATATTTGTTTCTAGCTGCAAGCACAAGTCTAATAAAAAATGTGAAGTATGATGCACAGAACAATTCTTTTTCTTGGTTTCAATGAAGGCTTTCAGGAAGATGCAGCATCATTAACGCGGTTAGGGTTTCTGTAATTTTTGGCAACGCAAAAAAAGAAAAGATTGCTTGACAATGATGAAATCAACAGTAAAAGATTGTTCTTGAGGAACCAAATACTACATGACCGAAGGCAGTCTTCTTTGTAATATCCAACACCATCATTTGGATCAGTCAAGAGCTGAATGCATACGCGTATACTTCTCTTTTGGTCATTAGGCTGCATACTTGAGATCATATATACCATCCAGATTACGTTCTTTGTTTGATTCAGAAGATGCAATTTGGCGTGTAGAAATAACCTGCCTCATTACTTCCCTCGAGGAAAAAGAAGAAGAGGAAAGAAGAGAACATCCATCTAGTGTGAATACAGTAACCTCTTTCATTTCTCAAGAACAAATGGATTCAAGTAAACCATGTTCGAGCAATGCTGCATCTTCCAGGTTCATTTTTATCTTCAAACTTAACTGTATTTATCATGCAATAAATACATTGCAGACCTTTTATCATAATTTTTGTGTATTTATGCTGTTGTTTTCCTTGTTAACTTCATTTCCGTGGATTCTTATTCAACTTATTGTTTCAAAAACAATATGATTACAAGTGTGATGCGCTATCTTTAGATTCTCATGTGAGAAGGTAAAGTTATTCTCAGCATTAACGGGTCAAGAGAGAGAAATAGAGTTGAACAGCTGATGAATGCATTGTGATCATCATCATGCCTTTGAACTTACAGTTTCTCTTGAAGTTGTCACCTAATAATGAGCTGTTTGAAATCTTCTTGACACATGGAACGGTCTACGTTCCAAAGGTTGGGAAACTCCGAGGGTCATTCATTGTTTCAGTCTGCTGCGGCTGCTAAAAGTGAGCCTTCAATATGCCCATGGCTGAGATCACTCTGCATGAGACCTGCATCAACCTTACCTTTGTAACCTGTTAAATCACATAAATATATTACATCAAATCTTTCTTTACAGGATGTTCTCTCAAGCAAGCAAATCCTTCTTCACCTCCCCCTATTAAACAGATTGTCTGCTGGAACATTCTTCCATTTCTCTTTTCTCATTGTTTACTTCGTAGCTTGTAACATTTGAACCTCCTTTCAGATTTTTTATCTATTGTGTTTCTCACGTGAACTTCTTGGCTTGTGGATTCAGTCATTAGATTGTTTTCGAATATTATTCACCGTTTAAAAAGTATACAAGGTAATTTAAGCTCCACTGTACTAAAAGCATTACCTCTACTACTCATATATAGAACAAGCTAAAACATGCATGCAATACTCAGTCTTTTTTCATAAATAATTTTATTGTTGTCTTTAGTCAACTATGCTGATAAATTCTAATATTTCTACAAAAAGAGACCTGAAATTTTTAGTATTTCAACATTCACTTATCCAAAATCTCTTAAAATAAACTTAAGAAGATCAATCATGCAAAGTATGCTGATAAGTGAACAAAAATTTGTAAGATAAATAACTCCAAATTCATATCTTAAGAATTCTTGTAAATGGGAAATCCGGTATACAACATTATGTTCTTGTTGACATTTTACATGAAAAATCTAAGGTAATTAACTTATCAGTTGAATTTGATTTTTTTTCCAAAAAAATTAGAGATGAAATATTTAACACTTGCCCTATAGCTCCGGTCAACATGTAAGAAAAGAAAGTACTACTGATGATATGAAAATAAGACAATACTTATTAAATAAATTACAAGTAAATTATACTTGAAGTTCATAACAAATTTAAAGATACTGCACTGTTCTCATGTAAATTATGATTATATTATTAAATTATATAATTTTATCTAATTAGATAAGATATATTATAATTTTGCTTGGATTCGAATTATGATTATTAGTCAATAAAAAGGAAGCCCACTGATGATATGATTCTTTAGGAAATAATCTTGATGAGAGAGACTCTCGTAATCACTTATTCTAGACTCTCTATAAATAGATAGACTTCTTAGAGACTACGTATGATATGATATGATATAATGCAATACATGGATTCGATAAAAAATATTGATTTATTCACATTTTCCTTTATATCTATTTCATCACTCATAGTGGTTATACGAAAGATAGCAAAAGAAGAGAAGGTAAGTCTAGTTCTTATTGTAGATCCATGTTATTATGTTCTATGGATTGAACTATGGAGTATATTTTAAGAATCAAATAAAGGTATTCATATTCTAAAATTAATTTTTTTTCGTATAATAACATGATTACGATTCTATGCTAACAATTGGTATCAAAGCCTAATATTTTGAAATCAAATATCTTAGGTTGTAAAAGTTCAAATTTGTTTATATTATCGTCGTTCTCTTACGAAGGGTGATCCGATCTAATTGCTTATTCTGGTCCACCTTTATCGTATGTTGCTTGCTTGTAGGTGATATATGAGAAACGTGGAGACCTAAAAAGATGGAGACCTATAAAGCAAGGCTAGTGGCTGAAATGTATCATCAAAGACAAGGTGTTGACTATGATGAAACATTCTCACTTATAGTCATACTAAAATCCATCTGATTTCTATTAGCTATTGCAGCACACTATGATTTTGAGATTTGACAGATAGATGTAAAAATCGTTTAATGGCAACCTCGAGGAGGAGGTATATATTGTTGATGTTGATAGGAAGAGAGGATAGAGATATCAAATAGAGGAAGAGTATGACAAGCTTTAATCTTCTATATTTCTCTCAAGAAAAACACTTTTACAATTTCAGAAACTCTATTACCCTTAGGACCCAACATATGGGGTTTATATAGTCCCCAAAGATACATTATATTAATTGTATTCAAGATGAATCATTCTCTTTCAAGAAACCCTTTCAAGAACCAATAACCAATTTGACTTATCCTTCTATAGGCTTTTAATCCATTTTTTCTTCTTAATGTAATGATTCTCCCACTTGATGCAATGAACCTTTTTATGACACTTGAACAAGTTTAATTCCAACATTCTCCCCTCTTAAACTTGTTCCATCCAGCATGCCAAGTTTTCTTCGAAGTTGTTGAAATCTTTCAAATTTAAGAGGTTTTGTGAGTATATTAGCCACTTGTTCACTTGTCTTGACATGATGTATCTCCACTTCTTTATTTTTGATATGATCTCTTATGAAATGAAATCTTGTATCGATATGCTTCGATCTTTCATGATAGACTGGATTCTTGGCTAAGGCAATAGCTGATTTGTTATCAACATAAATCTTGGTTGACTTCTCCTGTGGTATATGAAGTTCTTGGAGTAATCTTCTTAGCCATATTGCATGACAAACACTAGAAGAAGCTGCTATATATTCTACTTCACAACTTGATAGAGCAACGATTCGTTGCTTTTTTTAAGACCAAGTGAATGTAGCTTCACCAAAATAAAATACAAATCCAGTTGTACTCTTCCAATCATCGTAGCTTCCGGCCCAATCACTATCACTATGTCCAATGAGCTCCAACTTTTTAGATGATAAATAGAACATTCCATACTCAATTGTTCCTTTCATATATCGCAAAATTCTTTTAGCGACATTTAAATGAGATGTCTTTGGAACTTCCATAAATCTACTTATTAAACCAACTCCAAATAGCATATCAGGTCGAGTGCATGTCAAATACCTTAAACATCCAACTAGACTTTTATAATAAGTTGGATTAATGTATGTACCTTCACCTTCCTTGGTCAACTTGGTGCCATATTCAACAGGTGTATCTGTAGGATGACAATCTTCCATAGAAAACTTCTTTAAAACCTTCTTTGCATAATTTTCTTGTGAGATAAAAATTCCTCCATTATCTTGTATAACTTCGATACCAAGGAAATACGTCATTAAGCCCAAGTCGGTCATCTCAAACTCCTTTTTCATAGAGTATTTAAAATCTATAATCATAGAGCTACTATTGCTTGTAAATATTAAATCATCTACATATAGGCATACAAACAAGATATCTCCATTAGAGTTAGATTTTGTATAGAGAGCATATTCATGTGGACATTTAGAAAAATCATTTTGAATAAAATAAGTATCTATTCGAGAATTCCATGCTCGTGGGGCTTGTTTAAGCCCATAAAGAGCTCTCTTTAACTTATATACTTTATCATCTTGTTCTTGAATAATAAAACTAGGGGGTTGTTGAATATATACCTCTTCTTCAAGAACTCCATTAAGAAATGCTGATTTGACATCCATTTATAAAATCTTCCATTTCATTTGAGCTGCTAGAGAGATAAGTAATCTTACTGTCTCTAATCGAGCAACTGGAGCAAATACTTCTTCATAATCAATCCCATATTGTTGTTTATATCCCTTCGTAACCAATCTGGCCTTGTATTTCTCCACCTCTCCTTTTGCATTTCTTTTTGTTTTGAAGATCCACTTAACACCGATAGCTTGGTGGTCTTCTGGAAGTGTACTAAGCTCTCATGTATTATTTTTGTTAATGGCATGAATCTCTTCATTCATAGCTTGTCGTCATTTTTCATCTCTATAAGCTTCTTCAAAGGTTAATGGATCATATCCTGCAAAAAGATAAAATAAAGAAAGTTCATCATTGTTAGTATCAATCATTCGAGTCACATCATATAGGTCCTGAATCGATCTTGTCCTTCTTATAATTGGACTTCTTGAATCATGTGACCTAGCTGATCTAGGTGATGATTCTGGCAAAGCCATTTCGGTGCTTGCTTGTATGTATCATCTTCTTCTGAAGCTATAGCTTTCTTATGCTGCTCATCACTTTTCCAGTTCCAAATCTGTTGTTCATCAAACTCAACATCTCTTGACATCACAACTTTATTTGTGATAGGATTATAGAGTTTGTAACCACTGAAATTCTCTGGATAACCTAGCAAAATGCATTTTTGACTTTTATCCTCCAATTTTGTTCTCTTCTCTTCTGGTATCTTGGCAAATGCAACACTTCCAAAAATCCTCAAATGATCAACTCTTGGTTTTTGTAAGGTTCATGCTTCTTCTGGTGTAACATTATCAATTCGCTTTGTCGGAAACCTGTTAAGCAAATAAACTGCACAAGCAACAGCATCACCCCAAAATTCTTTCGGAATTTTTCTTTCCTTTAACATACATCGGGCCATATTAAGGATAGTCCTATTTTTTCTTTCTGAGACACCATTTTGTTGAGGTGTGTGTGGCATGGTGAATTGATGTAGAATTCCATTATTTCTACAAAAACTTTTAAATTCATTTGATATATATTCACCACCCCTATCTGTTCTTAAACATTTAATCTTACAACAACTTTGTCTTTCAACCAAATCCTTAAATTCTTTGAATTTGCTTAAAACTTCTTTCTTTTCTTTTAACATATAAACCCAAGTTTTTCCACTATGATCATCAGTGAAGGTAAGAAAATACCTGCTTCCTCCAAGTAATACTGGATTGATAGGGCCACAAACATCTGAGTGTACCAGATCAAGTCGATTCTATGCTCTTTTTGTCCTTCTCACTTTGAAAGGGTTTCTTTCTTGCTTACCCATGACACATACTTCACACAATTTTGCTGGGCGATCAATTTTTAGCATTCCTGTCACCATATTATACTTCTCTAGAAGTTTCAAAGTCTCAAAATTTAAGTGAGCATATCTAAGATGCCAAAGTGTAGAGATATCCTCAATATCAGCTTTAAAACAATTTGATTGATCAAAAATACTTAAATGCAGAGGAAACATTCTATTCTGTGCTATTTTCACATGTGATATCAGTGTTTTATTCTTATCACGAATTGAGAGAGCCATATCTTTCATCTCAATTTCATAACATTTTTCAAGTAATTGTCCCAAGCTTAAAATATTATTTTTCATATCAGGAACATAATAAACATATGAAATGCATACTTCCTTGCCATTATTAAGTTCAAGGAGAATTTTACCTTTGTTTCTTACTAGTCTTTGAGACAAATCGCCAAATGTAATGTTCCTTGAATAACTTGTATCTATTTCTGAAAATAGCTCTTTGATGCCACACATGTGATTTGAAGCTCCTGTATCTAGATACCATGTCATAGATTGATCCTCTTTCAAATTATCATAACTCATTAATAAAACTTGATTTACATTCTTTTCTTCCTCAACAAAATTTGCCTTATCACCTTGATTGTTAGGATTATAATAACATTCATAAGAATAATGTCTATACCTTTTGCAAACATAACATTGTATTTCAGACCTTTTAGAGTTTCTACCACGTCCACGGCCTCGGCCACGTCCTCGACCATAACCTCGACCTCTTTGGCTAGAATATTCTCCACCACCTTCAATGTTTGAAGATTCTTGATTGGTCTGATTTCTGCCTCCTCTTTCTCTTTGTTCTCGTCCTCTTCCTCTTTGAGAATTTGATTCTCGTTTATTTTCAAGAGTAAGCTTCGTTTGTAATGCTTGCTCCATAGTTTTGTCTTCTCCTCTTTTTGTAATTCTTTGTTCATGAACTTGAGGGGAATCCATAAGTTCTTCTAAAGATATTTTTTCCAAATCTTTAGATTCTTCGATCGCAACAGCAATAAAATCAAATTTCGGATCTAGAGATCTCAATATTTTTTCTATTACTCTCTGATCATTTACTTGTTCACCATTTCGTCTCATTTGATGAACAATAGAAATGATTTTTGAGAAGTAATCAGAAATAGTTTCAGAAGTACCTTGTTGTAATTTCTCAAACTCGGCTCGTAAAACTTGTAGACGAAGTTTCTTTTCCTTATCAACACCACCGAATGCTCTTTGAAGCATTTCCCAAGCCTCCTTTGAAGTATTTGCTAGAGCGATGATCTCGAACATTGTATCATCAAGCCCTTGGTAGATTGTGAACAAAGCCTTTTTCTCCTTCTTCCTTCTTTCTTTGAGTTGTTTTCTTCATTCTGCATTCATTGCTCCTTCTTATGCTGGACTTGGTTCAGCAAATCCATCTTCTACAAACTCCCATATATCTTGGGAGCCTAGAAGAACCTTCATTTGGATGCACCATATGTCATAATTTTCTTTTGTCAATCTGGGGA